>NW_025920168.1:0-245803 GCF_902686445.1 Sciurus carolinensis | reverse complement strand
CTAGTGTTTGAGCATGAAGGGATGCTGTATTTTATCGAATGCTTTTTCTGCATCTATTGAAATAATCATGTGATTCTTAACTTTAAGTCTGTTGATATGGTGAATGACATTTATTGATTTCCGAATGTTGAACCAACCTTGCATCCCTGGGATAAAACCCACTTGATCGTGGTGCACTATCTTTTTAATATATATTTGTATGCGATTTGCTAAAATTTTGTTGAGAATTTTTGCATCGATGTTCATTAAGGATATTGGTCTGAAATTTTCCTTCCTCGATGTGTCTCTGTCTGGTTTAGGTATCAGGGTGATATTGGCTTCATAGAACGAGTTTGGGAGGGTTCCCTCCTCTTCTATTTCATGGAATAGTTTGAGGAGTATTGGAATGAGCTCTTCTTTAAAGGTTTTGTAGAACTCGGCTGAGAACCCATCTGGTCCTGGACTTTTCTTTGTTGGTAGGCTTTTGATGACCTCTTCTATTTCATTGCTTGAAATTGGTTTATTTAGGTTGTGTATGTCCTCCTCGTTCAGTTTAGGTAATTCATATGTCTCTAGAAATTTGTTGATGTCTTCGAGGTTTTCTGTTTTGTTGGAGTATAGATTTTCGAAATAGCTTCTAATTATGTTTTTATTTCACTCGTGTCTGTTGTGATGTTTCCTTGTTCGTTCCGAATTTTAGTAATTTGAGTTTTCTCCCTCTTTCTCTTTGTTAGTGTGGCTAAGGGTTTATCAATTTTATTTATTTTTTCAAAGAACCAACTATTTATTTTGTTAATTTTTCAGAGATGGCTGAACAAATTCATATTCAAAAGTCATTTACAGAGGACAAGCTTCCTCATGAATTTCAACACAAAGTGTACAAAATGTGCTAATTTTACTAACTACTTGGTCATACACTGGCAACCTCTTTAACATCTAGAGACTAGATGTTGCAAAACTGGGACTCATTTGCCCATTATATACACTATATACACAGCAAAACAAAATGCACGAAACAAAGAAAATTGATGTCTGAAAATGTCCCAGGTATGAACACACTAACATTTTACCTTTTGCAATTGCTTCCCTCCCACCTCCTCCACATCACTGAACAAGTGCAGACAGTACTATACTGCTCACAGAGGAGGTTTAACAGTTCCCTTCCCCAAAAGACTATTTCATATGAATTTTAGCAAAAAGATATTTACAAAGTGATATTTTACTATCTCTACATTTAACATACATCGGGCACTTCTAAACATCTAGCCAGACTAGATGTTTCAAGTAAGGACTCAGTTTGTCCACTATGTACACGACAGTCTTGAATAAACTGCACACATGTAACAATAGTTCTAATTTTAAAATGTCTTCAAAATACGAGCATTCTGGCCAGTCACCGACCCAGTGGGCTATAATGCTCAAAATTTTCAGAAGACAATCCTTCCTAGGAATTTTAACACAAAACATACAAAATTTGTTTACTAATTCTACTTTTGTCATACACTGGCAACCTCTTTAACATCTAGACAGACTAGGTGCAGATTAGGATTCACTTGTCCTTTATATACACTATATACACAGCAAAGTAAAACAAAACCCATAGACATAAAGTACAAGTCTTAGCTCACGGTAGGCACACCCAAGGACCAGCACACAACTCTGTACGACTCAAAAGGGGGTTTGGCTACTGCCCCCCCAAAAAAAAATTTCATAAGAATTTTAACAAAAAGAAATGTACAAAACGTGTTGCATGTTACCACTTCTACTTTTAACATATATCAGGCACTTTAGAACATCTAGAAAGCCTAGATATTTCCAAAAAAGTACTTATCATTTTCAACTATCTATACAGTAATGAGGAATAAAATGCACACACAAAACAATGGTTACAATAGGAAAATGTCTTTGACATAAAATCAGTCTGCACAGGACCTCCTCCTCCTCACGGTCAGTCTTCTCCACGTCCTCCAACCCCCTTAACAAACGTGGACACGTGCAGCTCCAGAGATGGGCTAAGGAATCCATTCCAAAGCCACTTGCAGAAGACATTTCCGATTTTTAAAAACAAAAGGCCATTCACAAGACGTTGTTTTCTAACCATCAGACCTCGGCAACCTCTTCACATTGAGATGTCCAGACGCAGCACAGGTTTTAACAGGTTGGGGGCAAGTTGAGAGCAGCGTTTTCATATTATATACACAGGCCTTCTACACACGGTCAGGACCTCTCCCCAGGGTGGCGGCCACGCACGTGACAACCGCTTCTCTCGGGAGAACGCACACCAACCGCCCGAGGCCGCGAACCGTTCCACCCGTCGTCGTCTTCGGGGCTTCGCTCACCTTCCGGGACGGTTAAGGCCTTTGTTCGCCCGTCCGACCGGGCGCGGTCTCGAGGAGCCGCCCCGCGCGGTCGCGGAGGGCCCTCGTCTGCGCGGCTCCTCTGTCCAACGCGCGGCCGAGCTTTGGCGCGTCCACTCTCCTCTGAGGGCCCTCGAAGCCCCTGCCGGCCTCCGCGGCGTCCGGGGGGCCGCCATTCTTCTCGCCCCGCCACGCCCGCCGCCACCCAAAGGCGCCACGAGCTCTGCGGCGGCTTCGGCTGGGACGAACAGGACTGGGCCCCGAGACCGGGCCGCCCGCGGGGTCCGGGGGCCGGGATCCGACAGGTCGCCGCCGCCATCAGGTCATCCAGCCAGGGGAAGAGGCTCGCAGGTCCTTCACAGGCAGGGCCAGCCAGTGGGCAGTCGCAGCGGGAGCTCCGGATGTCTGCAGGGAAGAGGCCGCGGCCTGTCCCCGGGCCCCCCAGCTCACCCGCCGGCCGGAGGCCGGAGGGCCCCAGAGGGCCCGGAGAGCAGGCCGCACTCCCTTCCTCACCACGCTCTCGGCCGGAACTCTATTCTAGGATCTCTTATCTTTGAGTGTCTGAGTGGGAAACCAGCTGAGATCTGAATTGTTTTCCCCCTATATGCAATCTGATATTTTTCTCTCACAGTCTTTAAAACTCTGTCTTTATTCTGTATACTAGGCATTTTCATTGTAATATGCCTTGATGTGGGTCTGTTGTACTTTTGTACTTTTGGGATACTATAAGTCTCTTGTCTATGATTTTCTATTTCCTTCTTTTGATTTGGGGAATTTTCTCATATTTTGTTATTGAAAAGATTGTGCATTCTTTTGGTTTATTTCTCTGTTCCTTCATCTATCCTGATAAATCTTAAATTTGCTCTTTTCATGTTTTCCCCTAATTCTTGGAAGTTCTATTCATGGTTTCTTTACATCTTCTCTCTATGGTCAACCCTATTTTCAATATTATAAATTTTGTCTTCAATGTCTGAGGTTTTGTTTTTTAACTGGTCTAGTCTGTTGGTAATACTTTCTATGAATTTTTAATTTGGTTTATTGTTTCCTTCATTTCAAGGATTTCTGATTTTTTTTTTTCAGAATCTCTGCATCTTTTTTGAAGTGATCTTTCACTTCCTTTATTTTGTCTTTGAAATCATTGTTTATACCTTCCTTTACTTTGCCGATCAGTTTAACTATGTACATTCTACACTCTTTCTCTGATATTTCTTCCACTGTGGTGTTGATGGATTCTGTTATTGTTGTATCTGATTTGTTTGGGGTAATTATTTCCCTAACTTTTTCATGTTGTTTATGTGTCAATACATCTAACAGTACAGATAAGAGGCAGTAGAGTTTTTACCCTGTGAACTTATAGTGGCTTTGTAGGCTTCCAGTACTTCTATGGAAGGTAGGAGAGAAATAGTAACAAAAATAAATGCAAACAATATTCAAAATTAAACTAAATAGTTTCTACTATGATAACTACAATGTTAATTATCACAATAAACAGAAATGATATTATCAGTTACTGCAATGAAAACAGCATGTTTGCAAAATAGTTTACAGTTTCAAATGGTGGACAGGGAGAGAACAAAAGTGATATAGGACGTGATGATTATGAGGAAGGAGGAGACAAGACAGAAGTAAAAAGGAAGAGTGAAAAGGAGAAAAAACGAGACTGAATTTTAGCAGAAGGAAAGATAATTAAGGGAAACTGGTAGGAGAAAACAATATATATATATATATATATGTATATATAAAAAACGTAAATATTTTTAAATATGTTTTATCATTGATTCACCTTTATTTTATTCACTTATTTATATGTGGTGACGAGATCAAACCCAGTGCCTCATGCATGCAAGGCATGTGCTGTACCACTGAGCCACAATCTCAGCTCTAACGTAAATATTTAAAAAATAAAAATAAAGGAAGAATACAAAACAAATCCCACTGTACTAATCTAACTGCCCCAATTCACAAAAAATCTAATCCATGTAAAATAACTTGCTTCAAAAATACTAGAAATAAAAAAGCCAATATGAAAATGTATAAATATCCATGTACTACTCAAGGACAATTAAACAGAACACAAATTGAAAAAAAGAAGAAACTAAATCTTGATGAAATGTTAAAAAAATCTTTCTGTTGGAATTCATAACATTCTCAGCTTCTCTTCTCAGCAGTTTTAGGTGTGATCCTCTGGATTGCTGGAGTGAGAGATGTAATCCTGTAGGTGGAATTCCTGGAGGCAGGGTTTTGGCCTAGGGCATCTCTAGACACTTTGCTGAATGCCAATTTGTTTGGAGATTTTTAGTAAGTACACCTTCAGGGCCCAGTACTTACTGATCCACTGTGGAAGACATTACCCTAGGGATCTCTCCTGAGTTACACTCATGTGATAGGGAAGCCAATTCTTTGTCAAGTACATATCCTGCAAACCCCATGTTCCCTGGTCTCAGAATCAGTCTCCAAGTAATCTCTCCCAACCTTGACCTTCCAATTTCCTCGCCAGATGTGTCTCTCCAAGTTGGTCCCGAAAACAGTCAGATTGGAGGGGGAAGGGTAGAGCTGCACCGGTTTCTGTGACCACTTGTCCCCTGTGTAAACATATCTCCTCATTTTAGTTTCCCCTGGTCACTTAAGCATATTCTATTTCTTCTGCAACATGTGTTTACTGTGCCTGTATTTTTGGCCAAACCCAGGGTTTTCCAGGAATTGGCTTCTTCAGCTATTGGCCCTAATGCCATGGCTACAAAATGGTCCCTTTCTTTGTCCTCTGCACACTGCCTGGAGAGATTTTGAATTCTTTCCCCACACATGGATGACAAGCAGCACATCTTTCAGTTTTGTTGGGTCATTATCCTTGATCTCTAAAACCTCCATACTCAGACACGACTTGGATCTCCCCAAAATGCTGGTTTCTTTAATTTCTTTATCTCTCTACTCTGCTTATGGGGGGACTGCTCTGATTGGTGTTTCAGTCCCAACCACTGGAATGACTGTGACCCTGGGCATATTTTTCTTATTTTATTATATTCAACCATTTGTGTTCCCAAGTTTACTTTTAAAATTCAGTTTTAAATTCCAGTAAGTTCCCTTCCATTTTTTGTTTTTGTTGATCCACCTTGCAGAGAAGCTGCCTGTCAACTTTTATGGTTTCAAGCTAAGGAGCAGTCACCATCTTGAAAAAAGATTCCCATTTCAAGTTTTCCAATGTTTCTCCATATTACTTTGCAGAGTAGTTGCACCAAAATGCAGTTCCACCTGAAATGAATGAGTGTACCCTTTTCCCAACATCCTCACCAACATTTATCATTGCTTATATTCTTAATAACTGCCATTCTGACTGGGGTGAGATAAAATTTGAGTGTAGTTTTAATTTGCATTTCTTTAATTGCTAGAGAAGTTGAACACTTTCACGTATTTGTTGACCAATTGTATTTCTTCTGTGATGTGTCTGTTGAAATCCTTTGCCCATTCATTGATTGGGTTATTTAACTTTTGGTGTTAAGTTTTTTTAGTTCTTTGTATATCCTAGAGACTAATGCTTTATCTGAGGTTTAATAGTAAAGATTTTCTCCCATTCTGTGGGGTCTCTCAACATTATTGAGTGTTTTTTTATGAAGATGCTTTTGTTTGACATCATCCCATTTATTGATTCTTGATTTTACTTCTTATGCTTTAGGAGCCTCACTGAGGAATTTGGTTTCTAAGATGACATAATGAAAAGTTGGGCCTATTTTTCTTGTAGTAGGGTGCAGTGCGTCTGGTCTAAAACTTAGGTCCTTGATTCTCTCTGAGTTGAGTTTTGTGAAGGGTGAGAGAAAGGGGTTCAATTTTATTTTGCTACACATGGATTTCCAGTTTCTCCAGCACCGTTTGTTGAAGAGGCTAGTTTTTCTTCAATGTATGTTTATGACACTTTTTTCTAGTGTAAGATTTGTGTGTGGTTGTCTCTGTGTATTCTATTCTGTGCCATTGGCCTAGGTAATTCTTTTGGTGCCAATACCATGCTTTTTTTTTTTTTTTACTATAGGTCTGCTATCATGATATCCCCTGCTCCACTTTTGTCATTGAGGATTGCTTTGGCTATTCTGAACCTCATTTTTCCAGTTGAATTTCATGATTGCTTTATCTAGTCCAATGAAGAACATCATTGGGATTTTAATAGGAATTGCATTAAATCTGCATAGTGCCTTTCAAAGTATGGACATTTTGACAATATTAATTATGCCTGTCCATGAACATAGAAGGTCTTTCCATCTTCTAAAGTTTTCTCCAATTTATTCCTTTGGTGTTCTGTACTTTTCATTGTAGAGGAGGTCTTCTAACTCTTTTGTAAGATTAATTCCCTAATTTTTTTGAGGATATTATCAATTGTAGATGTTCAGAGATAGGGGTCTGCTGAGCATGAGGATGTATGATGCCTACCTAGTGCATTCAGACATCAGAGATCGGTTTCTGAAGGCCCAGATCTAATTTTACTTAGGATTGTACAGGACATATATATGCACAATATCCAATCAGGTTAACATGCTTGTTAAAGCATAACAGAATCAGCCTATAGGTGAACTATACATTGAGATAATGTAAACAAACCAAGTATGCCTAAGTAATTCTGCCCAGCAACAAGTCTGAGACAAAGGACTGGGGGGATGGTAAGCTCCTGCACACAACATGAGTCAAAGCAGCATGGGCGAGCTCACATCACAACTTACTGGGATGCTCGATAAGCAAGGCCTCCCCTCAGCTTCTAACTCAGCCTTAGCAGTAGCAAAGACCTTCATTCCATGGTGAATCTTTACCATTATCTCAGTTTCTCTGTTCAGACTGTTGGCTTACTTAGACCATGGTGTCAGAGACTGCTGTCAGATAAGCTTAAGGAATGTTCCCTATAGTCAATGAGATATTTTTCTTAATTACTCTTTCAGTTGATTCATCACTGATATATGGAAATAATGGATAGATGGGTGTTAACTTTACATCCTACTACTTTGCTGAATTCATTTATGAGTTCTAGAAGTTTTCTGGTGGAGTTCGTGGGAGTCTTCTAAAATAGGATCATATCATCAGCAAATAGGTATAATTTGAGTTCTTTTCCAGTCTGTATCCCTTTAATTTCTTTTTTCTCTTTAATTACTCTGGCTAGAGTTTGAAGGACTAAGTTAATAGGAGTGATGAAAAAGAGAATCCCTGTCTTGTTCCAGTTTTTAGAGGGAATACTTTCAATTTTTCCCTATTTGGAATGATGACCTTGTGTTTAGCATATATAGCTTTTATGATGTTGAGGTATGCTTTTCCTATCCCTAGTTTTTCTAGTTTTTTGAATGCAAATTAATGCTATATTTTGTGAAATGCCTTTTACTTTGTGGATTGTAATAAGTCCATTTTAGAGCAGAATTCATGTACTGCCTAGTGGAAAGTGTATTCAGTCACTGATAGATGAAATAGTCTATATATGTCTGTTAAATCTGAATGATTCATTGTAATTTTTAGTTCTACAGATTATTTAGTTTTTGTTAGGAGGATCAATCCAGTTGTGAGAAAGGTATGTTAAAGTCACTCAGCATTATCGTGCTGTGGTTTATTTGATTCTTGAAATAGAAAATGGTTTGTTTGTTATGTATAGATACTCCAATGTTTTGGGCATAAATTTTAAGATTGTCATGTCTTGTCGATATATAATTCCCTTAAGCAGGATGGAATGGGCTTCTTGTACTTTCTGATTAATTTTGACTTGAAGTCTACTTTATCAGAAATGAGTTTAGGAACCCCATTTATTAATGACATCCTTGTGAATTCTATGTTTTCTCCCATCCTTATACTTTCATTCTGTGGATGATTTTGTCTATGAGGTGTGTCTCTTGGAGACAGCATATTGTTGGGTCTTGCTTCCCAATATGCCAGTCTATGTCATTTGATTTATGAGTTTAGTATATTTACTTTCAAAGTCATTATTGAGAAATAATTTTATTCCCTTTCATTTTGATTTTATTCTGTTTTTTAAAATTGAACTAGTTTCTCCTTTGATTGACTATTCTTCTCGTGTACTTCATCCCTTTGCTGTTTTCCACATTTATTTTTTATTTCTTCTTCATGAAATATCTTATTATGTTTTGTAGTGCAGGCTTTCTACTTTTTAATTCTTTTAACTTTTGATTATCATGGAAAGCTTTTATTTCCTAGTAAATCCTGGAACTTAATTTTTCTTTATATAGTTTTCTTTTGGGGCACTTATTTTCTTCCTGAGCATGATATATATTATTCCATGTCCTTCTAGCATTGAGAATCTGAGTTGAGAAATCAGCTGATGTCTGGATTGGTTTCCCTCTAAAAGTGACCAGTTATTTTTTTCTGGCAGTATTTAAATTTCTATCCTTATTCTTCTGTATGTTAGACATTTTCATAATAATGTGCCTTTGTGTGTTCTGTTGTAATTTTTGCATATTTGGAGTCCTATATGCCTCCCATATTTGATTTTCCATTTCGTTCCTTATGTTTGGGACACTTTATGATAGTATTTCATTGAAAATATCATCCATTCCTTTTGTTTGGATCTCCAAGCCTACATCTATCCCAATAAATATTAAATTTTATTTTTTCAAGTTATCCCATATTCCTTTGAAGTTGTATGCATGGTCAGTTAACATCATCTGTCAACTTTATTTTCAAGAGTATATATTTTGTCTTCACTGGCTGAAACTCAATCTTCTAAGTGATCTATTCTGTTTGTGCTTATTTCCACTGAATTTTTAATGTGGTTTATTGATTACTTCATTTCAAGGATTTCTTTTCTTTTTCTCAGAATCTCTGTTTTTCATGTTTATTGAAGTGATCTTTCACTTCTGTATTTTATGTTTTCCCTCCTTACATTGTCCTTTAACTCACAAATCAGTTCAACTATATACATTCTGAACTCTTTCTCTGATATTTCTTCCTATGTGGTGTTGATGAAGTTATTCTGTTATTGGAGTATCTTGACTTGTTTGGGGCAATTAGTTCCCTTACATTTTCATATTTTTTTGTTTGTCTAACCATGTAACATTATGGGTGTGGGGTAGTAGAGTTTTCTCCCTGTGGATGTAGTGTCTCTAAATATTTCAAGTACCACATAGTATATGGGGAGACAAAAAATAGCAAGAACCAAAGCCAAAAAATAAAATACAGCAATAAACCAAATAATTGCTGCTATGTCATCTGCAATGTTAACTGACACTAAACAGAAGTGATATGATCAGTTATTGCCTACAATAAAAACAGTAAATTTGCAAAGGAATTACGATTTCAAATGGTGAACATGGAGAGAAAAGAAGTAATATTGACTGTGATGATTTTGAAGTATCACAAGATAAGTTAGAAATAAATAATAAAGAATGAAAGAAAAATAGAGATGGACTGTTAGCAGCAGAGAAGAGAACATGAATCAAGGGAAACAGACAAATGAGAGACAAAATGTGTATATAAGATAAAAATGTCAAAAATTTAAAAGAAAAAGAAAGAATGCAGAAGAAAACTGAAATATACAAATCAAACCTCCTAATCCTGAAAAAACTGATCCACAAAAAATAACTGGCTTCAAAAGTGCTAGAAATGAGAAAAATACAAATATGAATATGTATAAATATTTGTGCAACCTTTAGATCACATTTAGACAGAGAAGAGAAAAACAAAAAGACAAAAAAATCAATGAAAGTTTAAAAAACTGTTTTCATTGGACGTCAAAAGATTCTTTGCTTCACTTCTCAGCAGTGCTTTGTGGGGTCATCTGGACCAGGATACCTCACTCTCTGGGTAAATGGCTGAACTGTGACTCATATTCCATAGGTGGAAATGCTGTAGGTGTGGTTTAGGCTTAGGTGGGATCTATGTTCTTCCCTGAATGCTAATTGATCTGGAGATTTTAAATCAGTGAATGTCAAGGGTCCAGGAATTGCCAGTCCACAAATCGACTGCACCCCAGTCATCTCCCCTGTGTTGCACTCATTGGTTGAGGAGCTAATTCTTAGTCCACTAGGTCACCTGTGAACCCCATGTTTACTGTTCTGGGTTCAGTCTTAAAAATCAACTCTCCCACTAATGCCCTTCTAAATACTTAGGCCTCCTAAATATGCTAGTGCCTTTAATTTTCTTATCTCTCTGTTTTGCTCATGGAGGGATTGCTCTGGCTGGTTCCTGTGATGGTGGCAGTAGGTGTGGCCTGAGGATTTTTTCATTATTTTATTGTATCCAACCTCCTGAGTACCCGACCTGCTTTAAATGCTCGGTATAATTTCCAGTAAAGACTCCCTCCCCACGTTTTTGTGCTCATCCACTCCCATGACCTACACAGTCCAACCCATATGTTGAAACATGCTTGTATCCCTGGGATGAACCCCACTTGATCTTGGTGCACTAACTATTAAATATGTTTTTGTATGCAGTTTGCTAGAATTTTAGTGATAACTTTTGGATCCACATAAATCAGGGATATTGGTCTGAAGTTTTCATTCCTTGATGTGCTTTTGTCTGGTTTTGGTATTAGGATGATATTATCCTCATAGAATTAGTTTGGGAGTGTTCCTCCTTTTATATTTCATGAAATAATTTGAAAAGTATTGGTGTTAATTCTTCTTTGAAAGTCCTGTAGAACAAGGTTGAGAATCTTTCTGGTCCTGGGCTTTTCTTAGTTGGTAGACTTTGGATGGTGTCTTCTATATCATTGCTTAAAATGGGTCTGTTTAAATAGTGAAGGCCCTCCTGATTCACTTTGGGTTAGTCATATATCTCTAGAAATGTGTTGATGTAATCAAGATTTTCTCTTTTATTGGAGTATAAATTTTCAAAATAGTTTCTGATTATCTTCTGTATTTCAGTGGTGATATTTTCTGTCGTGTCCCTTGCCCGCAAGAAAGCACGACACAGGAATCTTCCTTCAACAGTTTAATAAGGACCTTAATATTATAAAACCATGGTTTTTCTTCTTCTCCTCTTGAGCCGAATTCATACACTTTTATACTCTTGCAATAGCCAATCTACTCCTGCCACTTGGCCTGTGTTCATAGGTGCTCCCATTTGCAACAGTTAGCTCAACCAAATATGGGCTTGTTTACCTAGAAAGCACTTCAGGAAACCAGCGCCATCTTATCATGGTGGCGAGGCGGCTCACCACAGCTCCCCCTTCTTTATTTTATGAACACAGGTGAAGGTAGAGGTCCTATCCTACTGTGCAAAAGTGGCAGTGAACGTCAGTCCCAGAGTGGCGCCTTCTCCGGGCCTGACATCACCTAAGCCGATGCCTTTTTTCGTAGGGTGGGACGTGGACATCAAACCCACGTGCAATAGGGCATGCCTTCCTTGAGGTTTAAAAATAAAACTCTCAAGTGCAGTGCTTTGCCTCGCATCCTGTGTCCATGAAGACATAGTGGTATGGAAAACCATACTTGGGGGAGCTTATCCAGCTTACGCAACTGTAAAGGCCTGAGGTAGGAAAACACATTACCCTTCTTGCCAATGCTGCACAATACAGGGGCACCATAATGAACACAAGGCATACAGTAACAGTTCTCTCCTCCAACATTATTTTTATAGCTCAAGATCAAAGGTGGAAGTTACAAGACAATTGAAGCCTTAATTAGTACAAGAAATCCCCAGGATGCAAATACACAGTCCTTAAAGAAAAGTACATAGTAATTACAGCAATACCCTGCAGACACCTAGCGTAAATGATAATTCTAACTCTAACAGAGATATACTAAAAATGCCACTTATTCCCGTGCCAGATTAGCCAACCATACAGAAGGTGACACCCCTTGTTCAATGGCTAACACAGCCTGAATTAGCACCGCCTTTTCACGTGCTTGACGTACTCTTAGCTTGCAAATAAACCAAAGGCAAAGGCAAATGCCTGCAAAACAAACACATCCAAAGATCCCCACACCAACCCATTCTTTAAAATAACTAAAGACAGAGGTGAGCCAGCTAGAGAACTGACTCAAAGTAACAGGCTCAACACGGGTGTCATTTAAAATCGCAATCTGCAATAATTGTTGAGTCATCATCTTTTCAGCTTCTAGGGACCAGTTGCCTGCAAGAAAGGCAGAAATCAAGTGGCTTTGATTCTTTGCTTCTTCATATCTTACTGGAGTTATACACATGTGTTTATGATTCCCGATGCATCCAACTTGTGCAATGTTGAAAAGTTCATCAAACTGTACTTGTAGTAAATCTATCCTTTGATTCGCCGCCAAGATCCCTGATAGGATATGTCTGTTGATGCGGTCCTGGGATTCTAGCACCTGTGCAGTTTGCTGTATGACTTGATTAATGGTTTGTGCTGTTTGAACTTGATTGGTCATGGCTAGAGCAGCGGTAGTGGCTGCAGCAGCAGAGACAACAATAGCAGTTATTATGGCTGCGGTAATGCCAAAGTCTCTCTTTTCTCTGAAGAGGTTCACCAACGGAAAATTATCTGGATTGACCTCCACTGGGACAGGTACAAAGGTGGGTACTTTTACAATCACAGCAACAGATTCACTACCGTTCCAACACTCTGAAAGCAGGCAGGTAATATTGTCATTAGAACAATTTAAAATCACTTCTGAACTGTTTGATAATAGAAATAGAAAAAGGGGGGGCAGGCGGCGAACAATGTCTGTCAGACACAGAATTATCATGTGCATCCAAAGTTAAAAAATTAATGGTAAAAAGAGCCAAAGACAAACGCTCTTTAGGAGTACGGCTTGCTCCTATTCCCCCTTTTTGTCTTTGCAAAAGTTCTTTAATCATTCTATAAGCTCTCTCCATGATTCCCTGACCTTGGGGGTTGTAAGGTAAGCCATGAGTCAGTTGTACTCCCATAGTGGAGCAGAAAGAGGTGAATTGGTGACCAGTGTACGCCGGCCCATTACCTGTCTTCAAGGAGCAAGGAAGGCCCCAGGCGGCCCAAGCCTCTAGGCAATGGGAGATGACATGATGGCCTTTTTCTCCTGCCAAAGCAGAGGCATGCATAACTCCAGAAAAAAATATCTACTGAGACATGAACATATTTTAGGAAACCAAACTCTGCAATATGAGTAACATCCATTTGCCAAATCATAAGAGGTCACAAGCCTCGGGGGTTAACACCAAGAGAAGGGAGATGGTGAAATGGAACACAATGGGAACAATCTAAGACAACCTGTCTCGCTTCTGCTCGAGGAATAGAGAAGCGCTTACGAAGTGTTTGGGAGTTAACATGAAACTTATTATGAAAGTCTCGAGCACTGTCAAGAGAAGAAAGAAAACAAATTGTGCGGGTAGCGGCATCTGCCCTTGCGTTTCCTTTAACAATAGGTCCAGGGAGAGACGTATGAGCTCTTATATGTACAGGATAAAAGGGTGCAGAACGGCCCAAAATCAAATTTTGTAACTGAGTAAATAAAGATGAAACTTTGTTGTTAGGATTGATGGCACCTACAGTTTCCAACACCTTAAGTGCTCCTTAGAGAAGTCCTCTTATTCCCTGGGTTCAGGCTGACTGAGGGCAAAAGATCCAAATACTGGTGTATCTTGCCTTCTGTACTCCAATCTCTAAGTTTGATCTTAATCATCCAGCAAGCCAGTCTCACTAGTCATAAAGTAAGAGTACTGGGCTTTAACTTTAATGTCCATAACTTTACAGTTATTTACCCTTTTATCTAACTGGAGACTGCATTAGTTCTGGAAGTTACCACTATTTGTAGGTGATGGCTTATTATCACAAGTTACCTGGGTTGCGTGTTCTTGAAGCAGCTACTTCTGCAAAACATTAATAGGTAACAGTTTTACAAAATGAAATAAGTAAGAGTAAAAATATATTCTGTTTGTATAATAGCTATTTTGAATTTTGACTGAGAACCACATTATATTCCCTATTTGAGATTATAGTAATTTTACAACAAAAAAAAAATCTTTTGATTATAACTTTAAATAAGCTGAAATCTGACTTATTTTGGAGTCACTCTAACATGCAGTAAGGTGGGAGGCAGAGCCTTATCTCAGGTAAGGCGTGGTTCCTTACAAATCTTAAGTGTTCTAATTTTGATGTTGATCTTTGTTTCTTCCTTAAATATCATTAAATAGTCTACATATACTGTTTCCTGAGTCTATATAAACTTTATAATTAACACAATTTTACATTGTATCTAAAACATGAATTAAAGAAAGGCTGAGAGAGTTTTTAACTCTCCTTTTGTGTGATAAAGTGGCAAAATACCTTTATGTTTCACAAAATTAACCTTTAAACAAGTCAGGCTCTAACTTTTATAAATACATTTATATTTGAAGTTCTTTATCTCAATGTAAAAAGTAACAAATTTTACACATACCCCATTGATAGCAGGTCCTATAATAGAACATTAAATGATAGAAATAAATCCCCAATTAAAATTTACTTTTTATAAGTTTAAGATTACCATTACAGACAAGTTTAATCTGGAGAATAGCAGAGCTTAACAAATTCCTTGCTTTAAAAACTTGTGTACCTGAAAAATATGAACACATTTCATATACAACTAGAAACCATTTCACAATTACCTTGACACTTTTTTCTTACCAAATTTAGTTTCTTAAAAATGTAGACTCTGTAACACAGTACAATACTTTAACAGTTGTTTAACCATAATTGTATACACCCCAATTTTTAAGACTAATTGTTCTAAAGAATAAAACTTAATAGACACAAAGTTAAGAGTAAATTAGTGTTTCTAAGAAATCCTTGCCATTTTACCATGTCATTTTACCATGTAGATTAAACTTTGGTTTATATCAGAACATTAGTATTTCACCTTAGGAAAAACCTTTAATAGCTTTAGCTGTCTCACGTACATACAACCAACTTAGTTACACACAGACTTGTTGAAACTTGCCCTTTACTTACACACAGACTTTTTTAGCACTTAATTAGACCCTCATGTATTTCATCACACAGGCACTTTCTTACCCAGAAACATTTTTTTTCCTTTTTATTAAATATATTTCCAAACCCAGAACCTTTTATTCTCTCTTTCCTATCTGTTGACCCCTTTTTGTCCACATTCTGAAACAACCCTAACTGAAACACAGTGAAAGGGGAGATGGTAACTCTAAATCCAAATCTAAGAGCTCCTTGGAGCTTTGCAGAACTGGAGGGGGAGCAGGGGGAAGTGGTAAGGGAGCAGATGGAACGCTCACCCTCCGAGTTGAGGTTTTATCTGTTAGAACATAACTCTTAATAACCTTGTTTTTAGTAATGACACAAAACAATTTTAAACCCTTTTTAATTTACCAACCTATGAAAACACCAATAATGTTTAAGTATGTTACCCCATGGAATTTAAGGACTTAAAAGTACTTGATGTTATTTAACAATGAGCACTTTAACTTTGCAAATTAATCAGATGTCTCTACAAACACATTTGAGTAATCCCATATATGTTAACTCTAATTCACTTATTCTGTAAAAACCAAGAAATCAGGCAGGTGTCCTGAACAGTATTTGCTGTCTCTTTCCTGTTGAAGAAAAGTCCTAGAAACAATTGATATTAGACATTGTTTAACATCAACATTCCATTAGTTTGACCACCTAGAGACTTGCAAATTATTTTTAAAGACATTTCACTTTTATTAGTTTACCCAATTTAAATTGAACCCTTTTTAAATCACGTGAATAAAAGTATTTGGACCCATTTTTAAATTTTAATTTTAGGAGCGCTCAGTTTTGATACAGACAAAACATGACACCAGACAGCACGACATACAAATAACACAAAATCAAAGGCCTTGTAACTTTATACGTGAATCTCCATTGCAATGTAACAGATGTTCAAAAACTTTAGTTGAATAAAAAATAGAAATGATCAAAAAGAAAAAAAAATCATTAACTTAGGTATGCAGGATGAAAATTATGAGCTCAAAAATACAGCATTAAAGAAAAACAAAACAAAACAAGAATCCTGGAAAATGAGTTAGTTCTGTGTAGCAACCCAGAAGTTTAAAAAAGACACCCTTTTGTTTTCTTTTTCTTATCTTCAGGTTACCCCCCTTTCCTGCTGAGACTGTTGCAGTTTACATTCCAATGCAGGCTTCAGCAAGGCCAGGCAGGGGGGAGGGAGGATCACCCAGGACTTTTTAACCCTTTTTCTTCCTGGTTGAGAAATCAGGTTAGGTTTGAATGCAGAAAATCACAAAACATTATTTCTTACTACTTTTGAGGAATGGAGCTGCTGAGATCTCTGCCTAGGGGGAGGACTGCTTCAAGGACATGGGTGTTCCCTCCCTAGGTGGCCATGGAGCTGCGTGGAAGGGATCAGGAGGGGGGCCTTTTTCTGTCTCTTGTGATAGTTTCTCTTGATCCAACAAGCCCTTATCCAAAAACCAAGGGGCCTTGTCTTCTACAGTTTTTAAAAACTTCGTAGCTGAGGAAACCTCTAAAGGTGCTCCATTAGCCTTTAATAAAGCCTTTAATAGTCCTTCCATGTGAAGGAAGGCAACAGCTAAGCCTGCATTTGTTAATGGGCCACCTATTTCTCTACAAGCTTTCATCCATGCCTCTATGTCTTTGCTTTTAAATGGATTAATAGCATTTCTGCTTTCTCTTGTACATTGTTCATATACTAATTGTGTAATTAAAGGCATAGCTACATTAGCATCCCTGAAGATCTTCCCTGCTGCATCTACCATTCTAGCCACGAAATCTGAAAAAGCTTCTGTGGGGCCTTGGACAATTTTTGTTAAGTTACCTCGCACCTCTCCTTTATTAGGGAGTGCTTTCCAGGCAGCAATGCAGATCTTATTAATTTGTTCATAAACCTCTAATGGAAAGCCTGTTTGCTGATTGGCAAATCTACCCTGCCCCAGAAGCATATCCACATCCCAGGCAGGTTTGCCCATAGCTTGGTTGCGTGCAGCCTGTTTATTGGCCCCCTCTAACACGAAGGCTCTCCAGTCTAAATATTTACCTGGGGAAACACAAGCTTTCACTAAACTGGCCCACTCTGAGGGGGTCATGCAGAATCTATTGAGCCCCTCTATTTGGGCGATAGTAAAAGCAGCATCCACACCATAAGTGTGGACAGATTCTGCTATATTCTTTATTGTTTTAAATTCTATGGGTTCCTGATGTCTTCCCTCATCATTGTCCTGGAATACAGGACAGGCAAACCTCAACTCTACATGGGCAGCCCTCCAAGCTGCAGAGTTAAAAGCTCTACCAGTGCCTGGAACCCCTCCCACATATGGGGGAGGATCATAGGCTAGAGCTGGTTCCTGTTCTTCCTCATAGTCCTTTTGTCTAAAATCTTTTTGCCTCTTAGTTCCCCCTTCTTTTATCTTCACCTTCCGTAAGTGCTGCGTTAGCTCTTTCACTTCCTCAACACCGTCTGATTCTGACTCCCCTGTTTCTTCTGGTGTTCTAAGGGCTTTTAAATCTGGGTACAGTCTCTTCTTTGGAATAGTTCCATAAACCTGCTCTCCTGCACTATGTTTACTGGAAGTACTCATAGAATCCTCAGACTTCTCCTCATGTAGTTGTTCAAGAACTTCCCGTCCTTTATGAATAGCTTCCTGACATCTACCATCAAGAATACATCCTTTTATTAATTTCCATAGCGGTATCACTCCTTTCTCCAATTGTCCCTGCTCCTGAAGGAAATCCAAATCTTTTCCCAACTTATCCCAGCTAGCAGGAGTCAAGCTTCCGGAGACAGCAAACCATGGGGCTGCTTTATCAATTCTTACAAGGAATGTTTCTAAAGTACTGCGTTTAACCTTGAGCTCTTTAGAGCGCAACAAAAAATCTAAAGGCTGTACTAATGAACTAGATGGAGAATTGCCCATAATGAAAGCAGCGTTCAGAGCAAGCAGAATGAAAGCGAAAACAAAATATCTTTCTTTCTTTGTTAATCGACTATGCAGGTCGATTAAATATTTTTCTTTGTTAATCGACTATGCAAGGTCGATTCCCACTTTGTTAATCGACTATGCAAGGTCGATTAAATATTTTTCTTTGTTAATCGACTATGCAAGGTCGATTCCCGCTCTCTCTTTATCTACAGAGAAGCACCCCACTATGTGTGGACCCCACTTACCTGTGGTACTTACCGGTGCACCCCCTAACCACTGAAAGTTCTGACTCCTGGGTTTCGGCACCACTTGTCGTGTCCCTTGCCCACAAGAAAGCACGACACAGGAATCTTCCTTCACCAGTTTAATAAGGACCTTAATATTTTAAAACCATGGTTTTTCTTCTTCTCCTCTTGAGCCGAATTCATACACTTTTATACTCTTGCAATAGCCAATCTACTCCTGCCACTTGGCCTGTGTTCATAGGTGCTCCCATTTGCAGCAGTTAGCTCAACCAAATATGGGCTTGTTTACCTAGAAAGCACTTCAGGAAACCAGCGCCATCTTATCATGGTGGCGAGGCGGCTCGCCACAATTTTCTTTTTCATCATGAATATTAGTAGTTAGAATTTTCTCTCTCTTCCTCTTCATTAACATATCTGATGTTTTATAAATTTTATTTTTTCAAAGAACTATCTCTTTTTTCTCAATTTTTTGAATTGTTTCTTTGATTTCAATTTCATTCATTTCAGCTCTGATTTTAATTTTTCTTGTCTTCTAATGTTTTTGGAATTTATTTATTCTTCTAAAGTCTTGAGATGTGATATTAATTTGTTTATTCATTGACTTTTTATTCTTTTAATGAATGAGTTCAAGGCAATAAACTTTCCTGTTAACACTGCCTTCATAGCATTCCAGAGATTTTGATGTTTTTCACTGTTTTCATTTATCTCTAGTGTTTTTTATTTCATCCAGATCTCTTCACTGTCCATGCATCATTCAACACTGTGTTATTTAGTCTCCCGGCGTTCAAGTAGCTTCTACTTGTTATTCTATCATTAATTTCTAATTTTCTTCCATTATGATCTGATAGAATGTAGTGTGTTACCTCTATGTTTTGGTTTTGCTAAGAGTTACTTTATGGCATAAGATATGGTACATTTTAGAGAAGGATCCTTGTGCTGCTGAGAAGAAAGTGTATTTGCTCATTGATGAAAGAAATATTCTAAATGTATCTGTAAATTCTAAATTATTGGAAGAACCACTCTGGCTTGTGCCTCTGACTGTGGCTGTGACTGTGGTCTGAGGATTTTTAAAATTATTTTATTATATGTAACCTCCTGATTCCCCATTTGACTTCGATCATCCAGAATAAAATTTCAGTAAAGTTCACCTTCACTTTTTTTTGCTCACCCACTGCCACAACCCACAAAGCTGAATCCTAAAGACTGATGAGGGACAATGGGGATTAATAAAGACAAACAAACATTTAGAAAATTAAAGCTGGGTCAGTGTCAGACACTGATCTATGATGGAGGAATAGAGACCCATATCTAGAATAGCACATTTATTATATAGGTTTTATCATCAAAAGGTCATTTGTGAGAAAGTTTCTGCAAAGCAGGCAGTCTTGTAATTTGTAGCACTTGCAAGACATTGTGTTTTTGTTGTTATACTCAGAAATTTCTATCCATAGCGGATGGCATTTGACTTCAAGATCAGGACAGATATAGTTCCAGGCCTTTGCACAGAAATTCCTCATGCAGGGTATTACCATAAGTCCTTGGATTCTTATTCTACACCTTTGCAAAGAAAGTTCCTAGGACAAAGTGCAGCCATAGCTCTAAGGAAATCAAAGACCATGGTCCAAGTCACCACTCTCCACATCTCTCTCTTTTTTATTTTTAAAGATAAACAATGTATGTCTAAACTGAAGTGCTGAAACTGGGATCAGATGGGTTTTCAGCATACTGCAAGAAAGTGACACAGAATTAAGAGCAAGGAAATAAGTCCTAAGAGATATCAGCCAGTACATCTTACCATATTCCATAGATTGCAACCATTCAGGAAACCAACAGTTTTTCTGTAAACATGACAGTAGATAACCTGTGAATCTGGCTTGTCTTAACAATTTGAATATAATGGTGCAGTTGGAAGATATCTAAACTAACATTCTTATGATTCCAAATAGATTCCTAATAGATGCTTCTCTATATTTCCCCAATCCCATTGGGAGCTATGATATGAATCAGGTGCTACACAAATAAACTCATAAGTGACATGGCCATTGTAATTGTTGTCTGATCTTTATACTTTCTTCCTGATCACCCAAGCACAGTAGTGTAGACTCTAAGGCATTCAACTTAGCTTCAAGTTTATTATCAATAGCCTCCTGATCTCAAAGGGCTGTTTAAGTATTTTGTGCCAAAGCATTGGTGATGGGGAGTGCTATCAACCTATTTCCTTTTCTTTGTTAATCATTTACCTGTTATTTATCCTGGTCTTATTTCCCCCATTTGATTAAGGAAACCCTTACTGCTGTAAGGAGAAATGGATGGTGACTATTCTGGTCGCTTCAGGCTGAGGGGGGCGATGAGGAAAACCAGTTTTGGTTTCCCATTTATGAAAGTTTTGTGTCAGTTGAGTGGTCTGTGGCAAAAGTCTTGTTCAGAAAGAATGAGCTGTAAATTGGTCTGAGAGGTGGGTGCCTCTATGAGAGAAACAAGAAGACATGAATGTTGGAATAAGATAAATGTAAAGTAAATGTCACAGAATCTGTAATACATTAATAAGTATCATGATGACGATAGAAACCAGTAATTTTTCACCAGGAGGTAAAAGAGTTAAGAAGTTGTTTCCTTGAAAAGGCATGTAAGGATACATCCTCTATTTTGGAAGGTAAATCTTGAGGATATTAGTTACATTGTCAGAGTTATCAGTTTTTATATGCTAACAAGATGTAATTAAGATACTTCAAGTCTTCTGATTTTTGTAAAATACCTTTTAATAGGCATATCTTTTGTGTTTAGTAGATATCCCTTTATTTCTGTCACTTAGGAATTGATAGTCATAATAGCAAGCAGAGATTAATCTGCCTATATAGGAGGTAAGGAAGATTTGTAGGCCTTAAATGGACTAAAGAATGCTTTTGACTTAGGATTTTTGATATGTATTAGGCACTCTTGTCTTAGAATCCTTCTTTGATAGCCTCCAACTTTATTTGCTTTCGGTTGTGCTGACACATGCACATCTTAAGTTACATGAAGAGAAACATGTTCTTTTCTTTTAATTTCTCAGTGATGGTTCTGTTTTTGGTTATAACCTGCTTTTGCTAGGTGTTTAAGACCATGCTAGTCAAAATCAACTTGTGTTCTTTAACAGATAAGTGGATAAAGATAATGTGGTATATGTACATTATGGAGTACTAGTCCATAAAGAAGAATGACTTTATGGCATTTGCCCATAAATGGATGGAATGGGAGAATATCATGCTAAATGAAATAAGCCAGCCCCCAAAAGTGAAAAGTTGAATGCTTTCTCTGATATGTGGGAGGTAATTTAAAATAAGTTGGCCAAGAATAAAGAACAATAGAAGAAGTATTTGTGAAGTAGACTAAGGAGAGTAAAATGAAGGGAAGGATAAAGTCAGTGAAACGAATCTATGTGCATATATGAATATATCTCAGTTAATCTTAACATAATGTTCATCCACAAGACTCTAATTTAAAAAAATCTAAACTAAATGGAAGAAAATCAGAAGAGTAGAAGAAAAGGAATACTGGGTGGGAGGAGGTGTAGGGAAGGAGAAGTACTGAATTAGAACAAATTATACCTCATGCTTTTATAATTATGTCAAAATGAATTCTATTGTCATGTATAACTAAAAAGAACCAACAAAAATAAAAAGAATGTGATACATCATAATAAAAATAACAACATAACATAATTATTTCAAAAAGCACAGAAAAATCATTTTACAAAGTTTAGTAGCCCTTCTTGATAAAATCTTACTACAAATTACACACACAGGGATTTAGATCAATGACATAAATGCATGAATAAAAAACTCACAACAAATGTCATGCTCACTCATGGCAATTTTAAAGCTCTTTCTCTGAGAATTGGAAGGAGATAAGCTCAACTCACAATAGCCAACTTACAGAACAAGCCCAGTTCCCCAATGAGATGATTCATTAAATAAAATGTGCTATATGCACAGTGTAGCTTCACTCTGCCAAAAAAGGAATAAAATTATGTTATTAACTGGTGAATGGATAGAACTAGACAAAATCATACTAAGTAAAGTTAGACACAGAAAGTCAAAGAGTTAATGTGTTATCTAATAGCTAGAGAGAAATAAGCAATTTTTTTAAAAAAAATCTGTTCTGATTTGTTATACATGACAGTAGAATGCACTTTGATATACCGTATATAGATTGAGCATAATTTCTCATTCGTATGGTTGCACATGATGTAGAATCTCACCAGTCATAGAGTTATATATGTATTTAAAATTATAATATCTGATTCATTCTAATATCATTCCCATACCCATACCTCTCTCCTCCCTTCATTCCACTCTACCTGAAGTAACTCTATTCTTCCCTAGCTCTTCTCCATATTGTGAATTAGAATCCACATATCTGAGAAAACATTTGGTCTTTGGTTATTTGAATTAGTTTATTTCACTTAGTATGATATTATCCAGCTCCATTGCAAATACCATAATTTCTTTCTTCTTTAAGGCTGATGATATTCCATTGTATGCATGTATATAACACGTTTTCTTTATCCATTCATTTGTTGAAGGGCACCTAGCTTGGTTACATAGTTTAGTTATTGTGAGTTGAGTTCATATAAACATTGATGTGACTGTGTCACTGTAGGATGCTGATCTTATTTTATTTTATTTATTTATTTAATTATTTTCATTTAATAGTATGTTTTATTTAGTAAAAGATTGCCAGACAACATTATAAATGTGGCCATGCCATTTGGCATTCCCATCAGCAATGAGTGAAAGTTCTTGTTGTTCCATATCTTTTTGTGAGTTTTTAGAATTTTTTTCTTATTACTGTATACAAATGGGATACATGTTGTTTCTCTATTTGTACATAGAGTCAAGGCATGCCATTTGTGTAATCATACATTTACATAGGGCAATGATGTTTGATTCATTATTTTTTTCCTTCCCCCCCACCCGTCCCACCCCTCTTTCCCCTCTATACAGTCTTTCTTTCCTTCATTCTTACCGCTCTCATTATCCCTAACCCTAAAACTAACCCTAAACCTAATGCTAACCCCTCCCACCCCCAATTCTATGTCCTCATCCGCTTATCAGCGAGATCATTTGTCCTTTAGTTTTTTGAGATTGGCTTATCTGACTTAGCATGATAGTCTCCAATTTCATCCATTTGCCTGAAAATGCCATAATTTAATCATTCTTCATTGTGGAGTAATATTCCATTGTATATATATGCCACAGTTTCTTTATCCATTCATCAACTGAAGGGCATCTAGATTGGTTCCACAATCTGGCTATGGTGAATTGAGCAGCAATGAACATTGATGTGGCTGTATCTCTGTAGTATGCTGATTTTAAGTCCTTTGGGTATAGGCCAAGGAGTGGGATAGCTGGGTCAAATGGTGTTTCCATTCCAAGCTTTCTGAGGAATCTCCACACTCCTTTCCAGAGTGACTGCACTAATTTGCAACCCCACCAGCAATGTATAAGTGTTCCTTCTTCACCACATCCTCGCCAACATCTATTGTTGCTTGTGTTCTTGATAATCGCCATTCTAATTGGGGTGAGATGGAATCTTAGGGTAGTTTTGATTTGCATTTCCCTTATTACTAGGGATGTTGAACATTTTTTCATATATCTGTTGATTGCTTGTACATCTTCTTCTGTGAAGTGTCTGTTCATTTCCTTAGCCCATTTGTTGATTGGATTATTTGTATTCTTCTTGTAGAGTTTTTTGAGTTCTTTATAGATTCTGGAAATTAGCGCTCTATCTGAGTATGGTTGACAAAGATATTCTCCCACTCTGTAGGCTCTCTCTTCACATTACTGATAGTTTCATTTGCTGAGAGAAAGCTTTTTAGTTTGAATCTATCCCACTTGTTGATTCTTGCTTTTATTTCTTGTGCTATGGGAGTCCTGTTAAGGAAGTCTGATCCTAAGCCAACAAGTTGAAGATTTGGACCTACTTTTTCTTCTATAAGATGCAGGGTCTCTGGTCTGATTCCGAGATCCTTGATCCATTTTGAGTTGAGTTTTGTGTAGGGTGAGAGATAGGGTTTTAATTTCATTCTATTGCATATGGTTTTCCAGTTTTCCCAGCACCATTTGTTGAAGAGGCTATCTTTTCTCCTTTGCAAATTTTTGACCCCTTTGTCTAGTATGAGAAAATTGTATTTATTTGGGTTTGTGTCCATGTCCTCTATTCTGTACCATTGATCTACCTGTCTATTTTGGTACCAATACCATGGCGTGTTTGTTACTATTGCTTTGTAGTAGAGTTGAAGATCTGGTATTGCAATACCCCCTGCTTCGCTCTTGCTACTGAGGATTGCTTTAGCTATTCTAGGTTTTTTATTCTTCCAGATGAATTTCATAATTGCTTGCTCTATTTCTGCAAGGTACATCATTGGGATTTTAATTGGAATTGCATTGAATCTGTATAGCACTTTAGGTAGTATAGCCATTTTGACAATATTAATTCTGCCTATCCAGGAACATGGGAGATCTTTCCATCTTCTAAGGTTTTCTTTAATTTCTTTCTTTAGTTCTGTAGTTCTCATTGTAGAGGTCTTTCACCTCTTTTGTGAGATTGATTCCCAAGTATTTTATTTTTTTTGATGCTATTGTGAATGGGGTAGTTTTCCTAATTTCCCTTTCTGAAGATTCATCACATATGTATAAAAATGCATTGGATTTATGAGCATTGATCTTGTAACCTGCTACTTTACTGAATTCACTTATGAGTTCTAAAAGTTTTCTGGTGGAATTTCCAGGTTCCTCTAAATATATAATCATGTCATCAGCGAACAGGGATAGTTTGAGTTCTTCTTTTCCTATTCGTATCCCTTTAATTTCTTTGGTTTGTCTAATTGCTGTGGCTAGAGTCTCAAGGACGATGTTGAATAGAAGAGGTGAAAGAGGGCATCCCTGCCTTGTTCCAGTTTTTAGGGGGAACGCTTTCAGTTTTTCACCATTTAGAATGATATTAGCCATGGGCTTAGCGTAGATGGCCTTTATAATGTTAAGGAATGTTCCCACTACCCCAATTTTTTCTAGTGTTTTGAGCATGAAGGGATGCTGTATTTTATCGAATGCTTTTTCTGCATCTATTGAAATAATCATGTGATTCTTAACTTTAAGTCTGTTGATATGGTGAATGACATTTATTGATTTCCGAATGTTGAACCAACCTTGCTTCCCTGGGATAAAACCCACTTGATTGTGGTGCACTATCTTTTTAATATATATTTGTATGCGATTTGCTAAAATTTTGTTGAGAATTTTTGCATCGATGTTCATTAAGGATATTGGTCTGAAATTTTCTTTCCTCGATGTGTCTCTGTCTGGTTTAGGTATCAGGGTGATATTGGCTTCATAGAACGAGTTTGGTAGGGTTCCCTCCTCTTCTATTTCATGGAATAGTTTGAGGAGTATTGGAATGAGCTCTTTAAAGGTTTTGTAGAATTCGGCTGAGAACCCATCTGGTCCTGGACTTTTCTTTGTTGGTAGGCTTTTGATGACCTCTTCTATTTCATTTCTTGAAATTGGTTTATTTAAGTTGTGTATGTCCTCCTCATTCAGTTTAGGTAATTCATATGTCTCTAGAAATTTGTTGATGTCTTCAAGGTTTTCTGTTTTGTTGGAGTATAGATTTTCGACATAGCTTCTAATTATGTTTTGTATTTCACTTGTGTCTGTTGTGATGTTTCCTTGTTCATTCCGAATTTTAGTAATTTGAGTTTTCTCCCTCTTTCTCTTTGTTAGTGTGGCTAAGGGTTTATCAATTTTATTTATTTTTTCAAAGAACCAACTATTTATTTTGTTAATTTTTCCAATTGTTTCTTTTGTTTCGATTTCATTGATTTCGGCTCTGATTTTAGCTATTTCCTATCTTCTACTACTTTTGGTATTGGTCTGCTCTTCTTTTTCTAGCGCTTTGAGCTGTAGTGTTAAGTCATTTATTTGTTTATTTCTACTTCTTTTTTTGAATGCGCCCCATGAAATAAACCTTCCTCTAAGTACTGCTTTCATACTGTCCCAGAGATTTTGATATGATGTGTCTTTGTTCTCGTTTACTTCTAAGAATTTTTTTTATTTCCCTCCTGATGTCTTCTGTTATCCATTCATCATATAATAGTGTATTATTTAATCTCCAGGTATTGGAGAAGTTTCTGTTTTTTATTCTGTCATTTATTTCTAATTTCAATCCATTATGATCTGATAGAGTACAAGGTAGTATATCTATCTTCTTGTATTTGCTAACAGTAGCTTTGTGGCATAAAATATGGTCTATTTTAGAGAAGGATCCATGTGCTGCTGAGAAGAAAGTGTATTTGTTCTTTGTTGGATGGTATATTCTATATATGTCCGCTAAGTCTAAATTGTTGATTGTGTTGTTGAGATCTATAGTTTCTTTATTCAATTTTTGTTTGGATGATCTATCCAGTGGTGAGAGAGGTGTGTGAAAATCGCCTAGTATTATTGTGTTGTGGTCTATTTGATTTCTGGAATTGAGAAGGATTTGTTTGACGTACGTGGATGAGCCAATGTTTGGGGCATAGATATTTATGATTGTTATGTCTTGCTGATTTATGCTTCCCTTAAGCAGCATGTAATGTCCTTCTTTATCCCTTCTGACTAGTTTTGGTTTGAAGTCCACATTATCTGAAATGAGGATGGATACTCCAGCTTTTTTGCTGTGTCCGTGTGCATGGTATGTTTTTCCCCATCCTTTCACCTTTAGTCTATGGGTGTCTCTTTCTACGAGATGAGTCTCTTGCCAGCAGCATATTGCTGGATTTTTCTTTTTAATCCAATCTGCCAGTCTGTGTCTTTTGATTGATGAGTTCAGGCCATTAACATTAAGGGTTATTATTGTGATATGATTTGTATAACCAGTCAATTGACTCATATTTGTTTTTGACATGATTTGGTTTCTCCTTTATTTGGCTATTCCTTTAGGCTAGTGCCTCCTGTTGCTGATTTGCATTGTTGTTTTCATCTCTTCCTCATGGAATATTTTGCTGAGAATGTTCTGTAATGCTGGCTTTCTTTTTGCAAATTCCTTTAGCTTTTGTTTATCATGGAAAGATCTTATTTCATCGTGAAATTTGAAGGTAAGTTTTGCTGGGTATAAGATTCTTGGTTGGCATCCGTTTTTTTCAGGGCTTGGTATATGTTGTTCCAGGCCCTTCTAGCTTTTAGGGTCTGGAGTGAAAAATATGCTGATATTCTTATTGGTTTCTCTCTGAATGTAATTTGATTCTTTTCTCTCACGGCCTTTAAAATTGTGTCTTTATTTTGTATGTTAGGTATTTTCATCATAATGTGCCTTGGTGTGGGTCTGTTTTAATTTTGTATGTTTGGAGTTCTATAAGCCTCTTGTACTTGGTTTCCCATTTCATTCTTCAGATTTGGGAAATTTTCTGATATTATTTCATTGAATAGATTGTTCATTCCTTTGGTTTGTTTCTCTAAACCTTCCTCAATCCCAATAATTCTTAAATTTGGCCTTTTCATGATATCACATAATTCTTGTAGATTCTGCTCATGATTTATTACCATCTTCTCTGTTCAACTTTGTTTTCAAGATTAAATAATTTGTCTTCAATGTCTGAGGTTCTGTCTTCCAGGTGTTCTATCCTATTGGTTATGCTTTCTATGGAGTTTTTAACTTGGTTTATTGTTTCCTTCATTTCAAGGATTTCAGTTTGTTTTTTTTCCAGTATCTCTAACTCTTTTTTGAAATGATCTCTTGCTTCCCATATTTGCTCTTTTAACTGTTGATTGGTGCGATCATTTAATGCCTGCATTTGCTCTTTCATCTCCTCCTTCAATGCCTGCATTTGCTCTTTCATCTCCTCATTTGCTCCCTGATCGTTTTAATTACATACATGCTGAACTCCCTTTCTGACATTTCTTCTGCTGTGCTGTCATTGGGTTTTATTAATGTAGTATCTAGGTTTGTTTGGGACATTTTCTTCCCTTGTTTTCTCATATTGGTCAGCTGTCAGTGGGACCCTGAGATATTGCAGTTTTCCGCTATTGGCTTATAGTGTCCCGGTAGATTTCCAGTGTATCACCTCCCAGCCTTCAGTAGCCTGATGTCTTGGAGGAATTTGATAATGCAGTGCATCCGAAGAAAGCTGCCCCTAGCCCCCTACTGGTCCAGGGTTTGGAGCTGGCTCTGTGCGGAAAGGCTCTCACTGGGGGCCTGCACCGTGCAGCTGGCCGTGTGGAAGGAGCTCACCGCCAGATTGTGGAAGGCTACCTGGGGAAGACTCTAGCTGCCCTGCCCTGCTCTGATAAGCTACCCCTATCTGTGCCTGCCACCCGGGCCGAGCTTTACCCAGTGGGCAGACTCACCTGTGGCTCTATTTCAGTCCAAGTCTCTCAATGCCTCCCCTTCTTAACTCCTGGGTTCTGGAGCGACTGGGGATGCAATCACTCTCTAGGCCCCCATCTTGGATCGCCCCATGGAAAGAGCCTGCGGCCAGAGTGGGCAGAGCCGTCTGAAGAGGTCTCTGGCTGCCCTGCCCTGATCCCAGAGGCTGCTTGCGGAACGAAGCTCTCCGTTGGTTCGGAGACTTGTTGCTGATTCTATGTAGAAAGCCTCTCACTGGGCGGTCTGCTCCGAGAAGCTAGTCTTGAAAGGCACCTCCCACTGCAGGGGTCCAGGCTACTTGAGGAAGTCTCTGGCTGCCCTATCCTGGTCCCTGAAGCTGCTTGCGTGCTGGAGTACACTGCGCTGTGCTGGCTCTGGGACTTGGAGCTTGTTCTGGTCAGAAAGGCTCTCACTAGGGGGCCTGCTCCCAGAACCTGGAGAAGCTGGCTGTGTGGGTGGGGCTCACCGCCGGAGTGCGCAGGACTGCCTGTGGAAGACTCTAACTTCCCTGCCCAGCTCCGATAAACCACCTCTATCTGGCCCTGCCACCCGGGCCGAGCTTTACTCAGTGGGCAGACTCACCCGTGGCTCTATTTCAGTCCGAGTCTCTCAATGCCTCCCCTTCTTAACTCCTGAGTTCTGGAGTGACTGGGGGTGCAGTCACCCTCTAGGCCGCCATCTTGGATCACCCCCTGGAAAGAGCCTGCGACCGGAGTGGGCAGAGCCGCCTGAAGAGTTCTCTGGCTGCCCTGCCCTGATCCCAGAGGCTGCTTGCGGATCGATGCTCTCTGTTGGTTCGGGACTTGTGGCTGGTTCTATGTAGAAAGCCTCTCACTGGGCGGTCTGCTCCGAGAAGCTAGCCTTGAAAGGCATCTCCCACCGCAGGGGTCCAGGCTACTTGGGGAAGTCTCTGGCTGCCCTATCCTGGTCCCTGAAGCTGCTTGTGTGCCGGAGTACACTGCGCTGCGCTGGCTCTGGGACTTGGAGCTTGTTCTGGTCAGAAAGGCTCTCACGGGGGCCTGCTCCGAGAACCTCAGGATGCTGATTTTAAATCCTTTGGGCATAAACTGAGGAATGGGTTACCTGTGTTCCATTCCAAGTATTCTGAGGAATCTCCATACTGCTCATGGTTGCACCAGTTTGCATTCCCACCTGCAATGTTAGAGTGTACTTTCCCCCTACATCTTCACCAACATTTATTATTGCTTGTATTCTTGATAGAAAAAATTCTGAATGAGGTGAGATGAAATCTTAGAATAGTTTTGATTTACATTACAGCAATTGCTACAGATGTTGAACTTTTTTTCACAGATTTGTTGACTGAATGTATTTCTTCTTCTGTTTAGTGTCTGTTCAGTTCCTTAATGCATTTTTTTTATTTTTATTTTTTTTGGTGTTAAGTTTTTGAATTTTTTATATGTCCTGGAGATTAATGCTGTATCCAAAAGTAGGTAGTTAGGATTTTGGGCCATTCTGTAGGCACTCTTTTCATGTTATTGATTTTTCTTTTGCTGGGAATATTTTTAGCTTGATTACATCTCATTTATTGATTCTTAAATTTACTTCTTGCACTTTAGGAGTATTGTTAAGGAAGTCAGATCCTAGGCTTGACGTGGTAAAGATTTTTGCCTACATTTTCTTCTACTAGGCACAAGGTCACTGTTCTAGGGCCTTAGTCTTGGATCCACTTTGAGCTGAGTTCCATGCAGGGTGAGAGATAGGTGTTTAATTTCATTTTGTTATATGTGGCTTTCTAAATATCTCAGCACCATTTGTTGAATAGGTTATCTTTTATACAATGAATGTTTTTGGTGCCTTTGTCTAGTTTGAGATAACTGTATGTGGGTTTGTCTTTGTGTCTTCCACTCTGGACCAGTAGTTTTCATATCTGTTTTGGTACCAATATCATGATATCATTGTTACTATGGCTCTGTAGTGTAGTTTATGGTCTAATATTTAAGGTCTGTGATGCCTCCTGTTTCACTCTTCTTGCTAAGGATAGCTTTGACTGTTCTGGGTCTCATTTTTCCAAATAAATTTCATGATTGCTTTTGTTTGTGGGGGGGACCGGCGATATTACTCAGGGATACTAGACCTCTGCTCCACATTCCTATCCCTAGTTTGCATTTTATTCAGGGATAGGGTCTCACCAAGTTGCTTAGAACCTCTCTTTTTGTTGAGGCTGGCTTTGAATTCCTGATCCTCCTGGCTAAGGGAGTGGCTAGGACTTATAAGCATGCACCTTCATGCCCAGTCATGATTGTTTTTCTATTTCTATGAAGACTGTCATTGTGATTTTAATAGGAATTGCATTAAATCTGTGTAACTCTTTTGGTAGTATGGTAATTTTAACAATATTAATTCTGCCTATTCAAGACCATGGGAGATCTTTCCATTTTCTAATGGCTTCTTCAATTTTTTCCCTTAGGGTTCTGTAGTTCTCACTATACAGGTCTTTTACCTCTTTTGTTAGATTCATTTCCATGTATTTTATTCAGTTTGAGATTATTGGAATGGGGAATTTTCCTAATTTCTTTTCCAGTAGATTAATCACTGATGTGTAGGAATATGACTGATTTATGGGTGTTGATTTTATATCCTGTTACTTTGCTGAATCCATTTATTAGTTCTAGAAGATTTCTGGTGGAATTTTTTTTTAATCTTCTAAACATAGACTCATGTCATTGGCAAATAGTTGTAGTGTGGGTTCTTATTTTCCTGTTTGTATCCTTTTAACTTCTTTCTCCTAATTACTCTGACTAGAGTTTCAAGGATGATGTTGAATAAAAGTGGTGAAAGAGGACATCCCTGTCTTGTTATAGGTTAGAGGAAACATTTTCAATTTTTCTCCATTTAGAATGATGTTGGTATTGGGTTTAGCATATATAGCTTTTACAATGTTGAAATATGTTTGTATTATCCTGTCATTTCCTGCACAGCCAAACTCAAGGTACTGGCATGGGGCAATGGGGAATTAAGAAAAAGAAACATAAGTGGGTAATGTAGATAGCTGGGAACAGATGGAGCATTGCTTTTGATGGAGAAGCTGTGTGTAAATAACTAGTCCAACAATTTTATTTATATATGTCTCACAGTCAAGTTAAAGTCTATGAAAGCATTATTCTTTGTGCTCAAGAAAGTTGCAGGACTAGAAACCTTTATGTAGCTTTTCCACAGTTGCAATGTGCAATGTCAGGGCTCTATGCAGCACTCAGGAAGGGCACTGTCTAAAGTTACTGCAAAGCAGGCAGGCTCAGGAGTAGCAGTGCAGGTGAAACATTGCAGTTGTCTTGTATGAGAATTTCTCTATCCCTGGGAGCCATGGGCCTGAGATCTAGGTTGAAGCTGATAAGACTCTTGCACAGTGCCTCATTGGGTGGCACATCACCATAGAAACTGGGCATCTTGTACCCTTGCACAGAAACATTCCCAGGCAACAGGTGCACCCACAGCCATGAAGACATCAGAGACCCCCAATGTCAGTTGCTGCTCTTCCATTATTTTGTCATCACTCTTTACACTATTCCTAGTTTTTCTAGTGTTTTGAACTTGAAGGGAAACTGTGTTTTGTCAAATGCTTTTTCCACATCTATTGAAATGATTATATGATTCTTTTTTTAAAGTCTATTGATGTGATGAATTACTTTTATAGGTTTATGTATGTTGAACCAAACTTGAATCCCTGGGATGAACTCAACTTGATCGTGGTGCACTGTATTTTCAATATGTTTTTGTATGCGATTTGTCAGAATTTTATTGAGAATTTTTCATCTATGTTTATTGAGGATATTGGTCTGAAATTTTGCTCACTTGATGTGTCTTTGTTTTTGGTATCAGGGTGATATTGACCTCATAGAATGCATTTGGAAGTGTTCCCACCTTTTCTATTTCATGGAATAATTTGAGGAGAATTGGTGTTAATTCTTCTTTGCAGGTCTTGTAGACCTGGATTGGGAATACTTCTGTTCCTGGAATTTCTTAGTCAGTAGGTTTTTGAAGGTGTTTTCAATTTCATTACGTGAAAGTGATCTGCTTAAATCATCCATGTCCTCCCGATTCAGTTTAGGTAGATCAAATGCCTCTAGAAATTTGTTGATATATTCAAGATTTTCTTTGATTGGAATACAAATTTTCAAAATGGTTTTGGATTAGCTTTTATATTTCAGTCATGTCTGTTGTGATTTTCCTTTTTCATCACATATTTTAGAAATTTGAGTTTTCTTTTTTTGTTAGTGTGACCAGAGTTTTATCAAATTTATTGATTTATTCAAAGAACCAAATTTTTTCTCATTTCTTCAATTTATTTCTTTTTTTTCAATTTCATTTATTTCAGCTCTGATTTTAATTATTCCTGTCTTCTACTCTTTTGGATGTTGATTTACATTTCTTTATTGAGGGCTTTCAGATGTAATGTTAGGTCATGCATTTGGGGACTTTTTACTCTTTTAATAAATGAGCTCAATGCAATGAACTTTCCTTTCAGTATTGCCTTCGCAGTGTCTCAGAGATTTTGATGTTTTGTTGTTATTCTCATTTACCTCTAAGAATTTTTTTATTTCATCCTTGATTTCTTCTGCTGTCTCTTCATCATTCAACAGTGTATTACTTACTCTCCAGGTGTTAGAGTAGGTTCTATTTTTTATTTTATCATTTCTACATTCACTTCATTATGACCTGATATAATGATAGATATTATCTCCATTTTTTTGTATTTGCTAAGAGTTGCTTTGTGGTATAAGATATGATCTATTTTAGAGAAGGATCCTTGTGCTGCCAAGAAGAAAGTGTATTCAATTATTGATGGATGAAATATTCTGTTAAGTCAAATTATTGATTGTATTACTTAGTTATGTAGTTTTTTAATTTAGTTTTTATACAGTAGTGAGAGAGGTGGGTTAAAATCACCCAGTATTATAGTTTTGTGCTCTGTTTGATTCTTAAAATTGAGAAGGGTTTGTTTCACGTGCATAAAAGCTCCATTGTTTGAGGCACAAATATTTACAATTGTTACATATTGTTGTTGAGTAATTCCCCTAAGCAATAGAAATGTCCTTCTTTGTTCCTCCTGATTAACTTTTGATTGAAGTCCACTTTATCTGATATGAGAATTGAATTACCTGGTTGTTTATGTGATCCATATAAGTGATATGTTTTTTCCCATGTGGATGTCTTTACCTATGAGGTGAGTCTCTTGGAGGAAGCTTATTGTTTGGTCTTATTTTTTAATTCAATCTGCCAGTCTATTTCCTTTGATTTTGGAGTTCAAGCTGTTGAATTTCAAGATTATTATTCAGATGATTCATATTTCCAATCAGTATAGTTCATTTCTTGTTTTTAATGTGACTTAGTTTCTTTTTTGATTGACTATACCTTTAGTACAATTTCTCCCTTTGCTGGTTTTCCCTTTTTTCCCCCTTCATTCTCATGAACTATTTTACTGAGAATTTTCTGTAATGTGGGCTTTCTAGTTGTGAATTCTTTTAACTTTTTAATCATGGAAGTTTATTGTTTCATATTTAAATCTGAAACAATTTTGCTGAATATAAAATTCTTGTTTTGCATCAATTTTCATTCAAAGCATGAAACATATTATTGCAGGACATCATTGGATATAAGGGATTTTTAAAAAGGGGAATCCAATGAACTTAGAAGGGAAAACACTGAAGCCAAGAAGGGAGATTGAGGGGAGGGAAGCAGAAGGTATGGGAAAGGGGAGAACTTCAGAATGAAATTGGCCAAATATGCTATGTGCATGTATTAATATATCACATTATACTCTACATTTCTATATATCTATAAAGCTCCAATATTAAGAAAAGACCAGTAGAGTAGAGGAAAGGGAGCAGGGCCAGGGACATGGGAGGGAAATCAGAGTTCCTGGGGATTTAAATGGAACAAATTACATTACAAACACGTATGAATATGTCAAAATTAACCACACTGTTTTGTGTAACTATAATACACAACTAAAATGTTCAAAAAGAAATAATAACAAGACACACTTGGTGGCACATGCTTGAAATCCCAGGTATTCAGGAGGCTGAGGCAGGAGGATTGCAAGTTTAATGGTAGACTGGGAAATGAAGTGAGACCCTGCCTTAAAAGTTAAAAACAAAGTTAAAAGAAATGAGTGTAGAGCTAAGTGTTAGGGCATTTGTCTAACACAGAGAAAGTCATAAGTTCAATCCACATTATCACAGAAAGGAGGAAAGAATAAAATAAAAAAGAAAGAAAGAAAGAAAGAAATATAAAAGAAAGAGAAAAAGAAAGAAAAAAAGAAGAAAGAAATAAAAAGAAAGAAAGAAAGAAAGAAAAAGAAAGAAAGGAAAGAAAGAAAGAAGGAAAGAAAGAAGGAGAATGAAAGAAAGAGAGAAAGAAAGAAAGAAAAGAAAGAAAGAAAGAAAGAAAGAAAGAAAGAAAGAAAGAAAGAGAAATAAAGAAAGAAAGAAAGAAAGAAGAGAGAGGGAAAAAGAGAAAAAGTAAAAACTTCCAAACTTGGGAAAGATTTAAATATCTAGGTACAGAAAGATTAATGATCTCTAGTAAGATTCACCCCAGGCAAGATCACCACAATAAGTACAGTCAAACTGTCAAAAATGAAGTACACATGAAACATGCTCAAGGATAGATCATATATTGGATCCTGAAACAAGTCAGCAAATTTACAGTGACAAAGTCCTATCCAATATCTTCTCTTACTCCAAAGGTAAGAAAGTAGAACTTGATAACAGGAAGAACTTCAGGAAATTCACAAATATATTGAAATTAAACATCTTTCTCCTACACAAACAGTAGATCAAAGAAGAAATTAAAAAAGAAATTTTTAAATATCTCAAAACAAATTAAAATGGAAACAGAGCAACAAAACTAATAGAACACAGAAAAAGCAGTACTAACAGGGAAGTTTATAGAAATAAATGCCTGAACAGAGAGAGAGAGAGAGAGAGAGAGAGAGAGAGAGAGAGAGAGAGAGATCCTAAATAGGTACCCAACATTCAACATTACCTCTCACAGTATAACAAACAAACTTATCATTGGGGTGTCCAGATGGGGTCCAGGTCCTTTGTGTCCCAAACAAAGAATTGACCAAGACATGCACAAGTAACAGGCAGAGTACAGATTTACTGAGGTGAAGGTGGAAGTAGTACTCCATTATGTAGAGTGGGGTGGACTGAGCAAGAGAGAGAACTTCAAGGCCACAATCACTGGAAATTAGTGCCTTACATGCCAAGTTTTGTGGAGGTGTTCTTTTCCCTATATGGTCTTGATTGAAGACCTTACCCCATTGCTCACATTATTGACTTTTTATGATATCTGATTAGAATATAGTCCAATTTTCCCCCTTTGGTTATTTTAGAAAGCCTAATTAGAATAGTGCCCACTTTACCTGCATTGGTCATTTTTAAAATATCGAACCTGTGATGGGACTTGTGGTGATAAATTCTCAGTGGTGTGAGTTGTCATGGTAATGGGATTAATTTTAAACAGGGTCAGGATTCCTCTACTTACCATCTTCCAGTGATGTTTTTTTTGTACTAGGCATTGAACCCAGGTGTGCTTAGCCACTGAGTCACATCCACAGCACTTTTTTTGTATTTTTTAAAATTTATTTTTATTGTAAACAAAGGTGATACATGATGTTTCTGTTTGTACATGGACTAACGCCTACCATTTGTATAATCATACATTTACATAGGGTAATGATGTTTGACTCATGCTGTTATTTTTTCCTTCCCCCCATCCCTCCCACCCCACTTTTCCCTCTATACAGTCCCTTCTTCCTCCATTCTTGGCCCCTCCCACCCCCATTATGTGGCATCATCCGCTTATCAGTGAGATCATTTGTTTTGGTTTTTGAGATTGGCTTATCTCAGCATGATATTCTCAAATTTCATCCATTTGCCTGCAAATGCCATAATTTTATTATTCTTTATAGCTGAATAACACTCCATTGTATATATATGCCATGGTTTCTTTATCCATTCATCAATTGAAGTGCATCTAGGTTGGTTCCACAATCTGGCTATTGTGAATTGAACAGCAATGAACATTGATGTGGCTGCATCTCTGTAGTATGCTGATTTTAAGTCTTTTGGGTAGAGGCTGAGGAGTGGGATAGCTGGATCAAATGGTGGGTCCATTCCAAGTTTTCTGAGGAATCTCCACACTGCTTTCCAGAGTGGCTGCACTAATTTGCAACCCCACCAGCAATGTATGAGTGTACCTTTTTCCCCACATGCTTGCCAACACCCATTGTTGCTTGTATTCTTGATAATCGCCATTCTAATTGGGGTGAGATGGAATCTTAGGGTAGTTTTGATTTGCATTTCTCTTATTACTAGAGATGTTGAACATTTTTTTCATGTATCTGTTGATTTCTTGTAGATCTTATTCTGTGAAGCATCTGTTCGTTTCCTTAGCCCTTTGTTGATTGGGTTATTTGTATTCTTTGTGCAGAGTTTTTGAGTTCTTTAAATATTCTGGAAATTAGTGCTCTATCTGAAGTATGAGTGGCAAAGATTTTCTCCCACTCGGTAGGTCCTCTTTTCACATTGCTGATAGTTTCCTTTGCTGAGAGAAAGTTTTTTAGTTTGAATCTATCCCAGTTATTGATTCCTGCTTTTATATCTTGAGCTATGGGAGTCCTGTTAAGGAAGTATGATCCTAAGCCGACATGTTGAAGATTTGGACCTACTTTTTCTTCTATAAGATGCAGGGTCTCTGGTCTGATTCCAAAGTCCATGGTCCATTTTGAGTTGAGTTTTGTGCAGGGTGAGAGATAGGGGTTTAGTTTCATTCTGCTGCATATGTATTTCCAGTTTTCCCAGTACCATTTGTTGAAGAGGCTATCTTTTCTCCTTTGCATATTTCTGGCACCTTTGTCTAGTATGAGAAAATTGTATTTATTTGGGTTTTTGTCCGTGTCCTCTATTCTGTACCATTGATCTACCTGTCTATTTTGGTGCCAATACCATGCCGTTTTTGTTAGTATTGCTTTGTAGTATAGTTGAAGTTCCTGTATTGCGATACCCCCTGTTTCATTCTTCCTGCTAAGGCTTGCTTTAGCTATTCTGGGTTTCTTATTCTTCCAGATGAATTTCATGATTACTTGCTCTTTTTCTGTAAGGTACATCATTGGGATTTTAATTGGAATTGCCTTGAATCTGTATAGTAGTTTTCATAGTATGGCCATTTTGACAATATTAACTCTGCCTATCCAAGGACATGGGAGATCTTTCCATCTTCTATGGTCTTCCTCAATTTCTTTCTTTAATGTTTCATAGTTTTCATTGTAGAGATCTTTTACCCCTTTGGTTAGATTTATTCCCAAGTATTTTATTTTTTTGAGGCTATTACAAATGGAGTTGTTTTCCTCATTTCCCTTTCAACTGTTTCATTGCTTGCATATAAAAATGCTTTAGATTTATGGGTGTTCATTTTATAGCCTGCTATTTTGCTGAATTCATTGATGAGGTCTAGAAGTTTTCTGAAGGAATTTTTTGGATCCTCTAAATATACAATCATGTAATCAGCAAATAGTGACAGCTTAAGTTCCTCTTTTCATATTCATATACCTGTAATTTCTTTAGTCTGTCTAATTGCTCTGGCTAGAGTTTCGAGGATAATGTTGAATAGAAGTGGTGAAAGAGGAAGTCCCTGTCTTGTTCCCATTTTTAAAGGGAATACTTTCAGTTTTTCTCCATTAAATATGATGTTGGGGGTGCACAGCAGGGCCAGGCTCTGTTCAACAGGGACATGGAGTCGGAGGCTGGTGCTGTGGCCTCTTTGACTGCAGATTTGGCCATCCCCGAGGAGATATTGATCACAAATATCTAAAAACAGGATCAGTTGTTGAGAGTGACCAATCTTCTGGAAGTCATCTGATGAAGTCCAGTCACCGACAGGTGTTTGTCTCAGAAATCATAAACATAGATGGATCTCAATGGAGTCAGAAATGGGGCTTGAAAAATCAGAAACGTACATCAAATTAGAAAAACTTGGAAAGCTTCACTCTTAAAGGATTTAAAACATGCAAACATAGTAACCTTACAAGACGTCATTTACACAGATAAATCTTTGACTCTGGTCCTTGAGTATCTGATGTTTCTATACCGAATTCTACATGGATTAACTTATTGCCACAGAAGAATGGTGTTGCATCGAGACTTGAAACCACAGAACCTTCTCATAAATAAAAAAGGGAAGACTGATCCTGGGCTAACATGTTGAAGATTTGGACCTACATTTTCTTCTATAAGATGAAAGGTCTCTGGTCTGATTCTGAGGTCCTTGATCCATTTTGAGTTGAGTTTTGTGCAGGGTGAGAGATAGGGTTTAGTTTCATTCTGCTGCATATGAATTTCCAGTTTCCCCAGCACCATTTGTTGAAGAGGCTATCTTTTCTCCATTGCAAATTTTTGGAACCTTTGTCTAGTATGAGAAAATTGTATTTATTTGAGTTTGTGTCCATGTCCTCTATTCTGTACCATTGATCTACCTGTCTATTTTGGTGCCAATACCATGCTGTTTTTGTTAGTATCACTTTGTAGTAGAGTTGAAGATCTGGTATTGTGATATCCCCTGCTTTGCTGTTCCTGCTAAGGATTGCTTTAGCTATTCTGGGTTTCTTATTCTTGCAGATGAATTTTATGTTTTCTTGCTCTATTTCAGTGAGGTACATCAATTGGGATTTTAATTGGAATTGCATTGAATCTGTATAGCACTTTTGGTAGTTGCCCATAGACTTCCTTAACAGGACTCTCATAGCACAAGAAATAAAAACAAGAATCAACAAGTGGGATAGATTCAAACTAAAAAGCTTTCTCTCAATGAAGGAAACTATCAGCAATGTGAAGAGAGAGTCTACAGAGTGGGAAAAAAATCTTTGCTCCTCATACTTCAGATGGAGCACTGATTTCCAGAATATATAAAAAACACAAAACACTCTACACCAAGAATACAAAAAATCCAATCAACAAATGGGCTAAGGAAATGAACAGACACTTCACAGAAGATCATCTACAAGCAATCAAAAGACATCTAAAAAAAATGTTCAACTTCTCTAGTAATGAGAGAAATGCAAATCAAAACTACCCTAAGATTCCATCTCACCCCAATTAGAATGGCAATTATCAAGAATACAAGCAACAATAGGTGTTGGAGAGGATGTGGGGTTAAGGTACACTTGTACATTACCTGTGGGGTTACAAATTAGTGCAGCTACTCTGGAAAGCATTGTGAAGATTCCTTAGAAATCTTGGAATGTAACCACCATTTGACCCAGCTATCCCACTCCTCGGCATCTACCCAAAGGACTTAAAATCAGCATACTACAGAGATGCAGCCACATCAATGTTCATAACTGCTCAATTCACAATAGCTAGATGGTGGAATCAACCCAGATGGCCTTCAATTAATGAATGGATAAAGAAACTGTGGTATATATGTACAATGGAATATTACTCAGCCATAAATAATAAAATTATGGCATTTGCAGGTAAATGGATGAAATTTGAGAATATCATGCTAAGTGAGATAAGCCAATCTCAAAAACCACAGGAAGAATAATCTCACTGATAAGTAGATGATGACACATTATGGGGGTGGGAGGGGGCAAGAATGGAGGAAGGAGGGACTGTAAAGAGGGAAAAGAGGGGTGCAAGGGGTGGGTGGAGGTAAAAAATAATTGAATGAATCAAACAACATTACCCTATGTTAATGTATGATTACACAAACGGTATGCCTTTACTCCATGTACAAATAGAGAAACAACATGTATCCCATTTTGATTATAATAAAAATAAATTTAAAAAAATAAATAAAATAAAAAAGGGAAATTAAAGTTAAAAAAAAAGAATGATGTTGGCCATGGGCTTAACATAAATAGCCTTTACAATGTTCAGGTATGTTTCTACTATCCCTATTTTTACTAGTGTTTTGAGCATGAAGGGGTGTTGCATTTTGTTGAACACTTTTTCTGCATCAATGGAAATAACCATATGATTCTTATCCTTCAGTCTATTGACATGATGGATTATGTTTATTGATTTACAGATGTTAAACCATCCTTGCATTCCAGGGATGAACCCCACTTGATCGTGGTGTACAATTTTCTTAATATGTTTTTGGATATGGTTTGCCAATATTTTGTTAAGGATCTTTGCATCTGTATTCTTCATGGATATTGGTCTAAAATTTTCTTTCCTTGCTGTGTCTTTGCCTGGATTGGGTATGAGGGTGATATTAGCTTCATAGAATGAGTTTTGTAGTGTACCCTCCTTTGCTATTTCCTAGAATTCTTTGAGAAGTATTGGAATGAGTTCTTCTTTGAAGTTCTTGTAGAACTTGGCTGAGAATCTGTGTGTTTCTGGGCTTTTCTTGGATGGCAGGTTTTTAATGGCTTCTTCTATTTCAATGCTTGATATTGATCTGTTTAAATTGTGTATGTCCTCCTGGTTCAGTTTTGGAGGAGCATATGTCTCTAGAAATTTGTCAATGTCTTCAGTAGTTTCTATTTTGTTGGAATACAGATTTTCAAAGTAACTTCTCATTATGTTATGTATCTCAGTGGTGTCTGTCATGATATTTCCTTTTTCATCACAAATGTTAGTAATTTGAGTTTTCTCTCTCCTTCTCTTTCTTAGTGTGGTTAAGGGTTTGTCTATTTTGTTTAATTTCTCAAAGACCCAACTTTTTGTTTGTCAATTTTTTGAATTGTTTCTTTTGTTTCAATTTCATTGATTTCAGCTCTGATTTTAATTATTTCCTGTCTTCTACTACTTTTGCTGTTATTCTGTTCTTCTTTTTCTAGGGCTTTGAGCTGTAATGTTAGGTCATTTAGTTATTGACTTTCCATTCTTTTCTGGAATGCACTACATGCAATAAATTTTCCTCTTAGTACCACTTTCATAGTGTCCCAGAGATTTTGATATGTGTATCGTCGTACTCATTGACCTCTAAGAATTTTTTTATCTCCTTCCTGATGTTTTCTGTTATCCATGTTTCATTCAATAGCATATTATTTAGTCTCCAGGTTTTGGAGTAATTTCTGTTTTTTATTTTTATTTTTATTTCTACTCTCAGTCCATTATGATCTAATAGAACATAAGGCAGTATCTCTATTTTTTTGCATTTCCTAAGGGCTGCTTTGTGGCATAACATATGGTCAATTTTTGAGAAGATTCCATGTGCTGCTGAGAAGAAAGAGAATTCAATCGTCAATGGATGGATTATTCTATATATGTCTATTAAGTCTAGGTTATTGATTGTATTATTGAGTTCTATGGTTTCTTTGGTTGGTTTTTGTTTTGAAGATCTGTCTAGTGGTGACAGTGGTGTGTTAAAGTCATCCAGAAATATTCTGTTGTGGTCTATTTGATCCCTGAAATTGAGAAGGATTTGTTTGATGTACAGGGATGCACCATTGTTTGGGGCATAAATATTTACTATTGTTATGTCTTCCTGATTTATGGTTCCCTTAAGCAATATGAAATGTCCTTTTTTATCCCTTGTGACTAACTTTGGCTTGAAGTCCACTTTATCTGATATAAGGATGGAAACCCCTGCCTTTTACTGAGTCCATGTGCGTGGTAGGTTTTTTCCCCATCCTTTCACCTTTAGTCAGTGGATGTCTTTTTCTATGCGATGAGTCTCTTGAAGGCAGCATATTGTTGGGTCTTTCTTTTTAATCCATTCTGCCAGTCTATGTCTTTTGATTGATGAGTTTAGGCCATTAACATTCAGGGTTATTATTGAGATATGATTTGTATTCCCAGTCATTTGGGCTTATTTTTGGTTTTGAACTTGGCTTGGTTTCTCCTTTGAGTGGTTTTTCTCTAAGGTAGTTCCTCCCTTTGCTGACCTACATTGTTGTTTTTTATTTCCTCCTCATGGAATATTTTGCGAGAACATTCTGTAGTGCAGGCTTTCTATTTGTAAATTCTTTTAACTTTTGTTTATCATGGAAAGATTTTATTTCATCTTCAAATCTGAAGGTTAGTTTTGCTGGGTATAGGATTCTTGGTTGGCAACCATGTTCTTTCAGAGCTTGAAATATGTTGGTCCAGGCCCCTCTAGCTTTCAGAATCTGGGTTGAGAAGTCTGCTGCTATCTGTATTGTTCTCCCCCTATATGTAATCTGATGTTTTTCTCTCACGGCCTTCAAAATCCTATCTGTATTTTGAATGTTAGGCATTTTCATTATAATGTGCCTTGGTATGGATCTCTTGTGATTCTGTGCATTTGGTGTTCTGTAAGCCTCTTGTATTTGACTTCCCATTTCATTCTTCAGGTTTGGGAAATTTTCTGATATTATTTCATTGAATAGTTTGTTCATTCCTTTGGTTTGTTTCTCTGTGCCTTCCTCAATCCCAATAATTCTTAAATTTGGTCTTTTCATGATGTCCCATAGTTCTTGGAGATTCTGTTCATGATTTCTTACCATCTTCTCTGTTTGGGCAATTTTTTTAATTTCTTTTTTTATTTTATTTTATTTTATTTTTTTATTATTTTATTGTAAACAAATTTTGTTTTCATTGTTTGAGGTTCTATTCTTCCAAGTGGTCTAGTCTTTTGGTGATGCCTTCCATTGTGTTTTTTATTTGGTTTATTGTTTCCTTCATTTCAAGGATTTCCATTTTGTTTTGTTTTGTTTTGTTTTGTTTTTTTAGAATCTCTATCTTTTTGTTGAAATTATCTTTAGCTTTGTGCAGTTGGTCTTCAACTGCTTATTGGTATTATCAGTCATTGCCTGCATTTGCTCTCTTAACTCATCTTTTGCTCTGTGAATCATCTTAGTCATGTATAATCTGAAGTCCCTTTCTGACATTTCTTCTAACATACTGTCATTGGATTCTATTAATATAGAATCTAGATTTGTTTGGATCATTTTCTTCCCTTGTTTTTTCATGTTGTTCATGTATCTTCCCCTCTAGCAGTGCAGATCTGGAATATTGCAGATTTCCCCCTATAGGCTTATAGTGTCCCTATAGGTTTCCAAAACCTTTTCTTTAAGGGGAGATCAATATTAGCAGTGCCCAATTCAGACACTATGCAATCCTAGACCAAATATCCCCTCCCAGATGTCAGTAGCCTGATGCATAAGAAGTACTTGACCATGAGCTTCAGGTCTCAAGCTGGTTCTCAGGATGGAATTTGCCCCACCTAAAGATAGGGGCTACAACTTTCAGGATTATCCAAGATGGCCGCTCTGGCTTCCAAATGTGTTGGCAAATGGGGAGCTGAAGGTCGGGGTGTGGACGTGGTCTGCTGGAGGTCCTGGAGGTGGGGTGCAGTTGATCAAGCAGGGGTCCTGGAGATTGGGTGTGTTTGGTGTGTTTGCAGGATCCTGGAGCCTGGGTGCAATCAGTCAGTCTGTGGTCCCAGTGATAGGATGCAGTCATTTGGTCTGGGGGGTCCTGGTGGCAGGGAGTATTCAGTCAATGTGCGGGCCCCAGACAGGGAGTGATTGGTCGGTGTGAGGGATCCTGGAGACAGGGCTCAATCAGTCTGGCCGGCGGTCCTACAGGGCCTGGCTGTTGTCTCAAAATGGCAGCAGCCACGTTTAACCAAACCTGCAGGTACTGTGACAGAGAACTTCCAGGCAACAGCAGACAGCTGGTGCTCCACTGGAGTCTGGTCATTCTGCTGGCAGTTGGCAGACAATCAGGATGTGAACCTCAGATGGTGGGTGATGGGTAGGTGAAAGGCAGGTGATGGACAGGTAAGAGGCAGGCAAATGGCAGATGATAGGCACCTTACAGTTAGTAATCTGCACTCAAAAAAGGCGTTTACATGCTGGCAAACTGCAGGTGATTACAGTAGACAAATGGGGTAAACAGCAGGGGATTGGTAAGCAGCAAAAACTGCCTCACCAAGAAACAGATATCCTCTGCTTGAAGCCAGAGTTATGGAGAGACAAGAAATACAGCTTCCCTCTAGTCCGCCATCTTGAATCTCCCCAGAACTTTTAATATTTTATTTAGATTAAAAAAAAAAAAACTCCCTGAGTTGCTTAGGGTCTCACTAACTTTCTGTGGCTAACCTTAAGCTAACAATCCTCCTGTCTCAGACTTCTGAGTCATTGGGTTCCAGTTACTTCTTTCTAATACCTTGTCTCTGTCATCTTATATCCCTTGAACTTCTACCTAACATTCCCCCCTAAGATACTTGATCCCCAAAATCTTTTAGAGTGGTTCTGAGGCTGAAAGTCTCATCTTATAACTGCTTCAGGCTGACAGTTGTCCTGACTATTTAGAATTCACAGAATTCTTGCCCTCTGGTCAAGATTAGACAATGGAGTGTCAGAGTCTATTTATGGGATTGGTTTGTAGTTTGAGGGCCTAGTTTTTTTTTATGGTTTTCTATAAGGTGAGGCATAGACACTCAAGGGCATTCAGTATCAGGGGAGTTCAGAGGTCCATGGCTGCAATTGGCAGGCTACTGGATGAGGTATACATAGGAGAGAGATCATGTTAGGACAACAAAGCATCATTTTCTTGCAAGCAATTTTCACAAAAGCAATTAGTATTAATGGTCAGCCTTTGAAATCCATGAATAGAGCAACTCATTAAAGCATGGCATTGTGTTTTGCACAGAAGTCACTTAAGGCTTCAAGAAATATTAGCAGAGTTGTTAGAAACTTTTACAAAACATTTCATTTTTATACTGTCATAAATATCCCCATATGCTGTAGTTAAGTTATGTAATGCCATCTGATGTGTGTAAAATGCCTTTCTATTGGCATTACCTTGGTGTTTTATCTCTGTCACTTAGGGCTTTCTTGGTAAACTTAGTTAGGTCTTTTACATGCCATTTTGCACCTTGTGGACCAATATGAGGGTCAAATAGCAGAACTAGATAATTATAGTAGCAAGCACAGAACACAGTTCAGAACTTCCGAATGTAAAAGGTTAGGAAGCTTTATCAGGTCTCAAATTAAATTAAAAAAAATTGTGATTCAACAGTCTCTTTTGTTAATTATGAGGCATTCCTAACTAAAAGTCTATAACTTTGCTTACTTTTGGTTGGGCTGACACAAGTATACATCTTCAATAACATTAAATGAACTATTGTCTTTTAATTTTAATTTGTTATTTTAGTTATACATGATGGTAGAATGTATTTAGACATATCACATATACATAGAGTATAACTTCCCATTTCTGTGGTGTTACAAGATGTAGAGTTACACTGATCATGTATTTATATATGTATATAGGAATATTATGTCTGATTCATCCTACCATCTTTCCTATTTTCATACCTCCTCCCTTCCCTTCATTCCCCTTTACCTAATCCAGTAAATTTTGCCTCTTCTCTCTCCTCCCCTGCTTTTTGTGATTTAACATCCACAGATCAGAGAGAACATTTAGTTTTTTTTTTTGTGTGTGATTGACTTATTTTACTTAACATGATAGTCTCCAGTTCCATCCATTTATCAGCACAAGCCATAATTTCATTCTTCTTTATGACTAATATTCTATCATGCATATATATAATACATTTTTTAATCTATTCATCTGTTGAAGGGCAACTAGGTTGGTTCTATAGCTTAGCTATTGTGAATTGAACTACTATAAACATTGATGTGGGTGATGTTAGTATAGTAGGCTTATTTTAAATCCTTTGGGTATATGCCAAGGAGTAGGATAGATGGGTCAAATGGTAGTTCCATTCCAAGTTTTCTTTTTAAATTTTTTTCTTCTTTTTAACCTTTTCTAATTAGTTATACATAACAGTGGAATGCATTTTGACACATCATGGAGTATAACTTCACATTCATCTGGTTATACATGATGTAGAGTTACACAGGTCATGGAATCACATATGCACCTAGGGAAATAATGTCTGATTTATTCTACTATCATTCCTACACTTATACTCTCCCTCACTTCACTCCCATTTGTCTAGTTAAGAATATCTCTATTCTCCCCCTCCCCAAAGTGTAAATTAGCATCTGCATTTGAGAGAAAGACTTGGCATTAGGTTTTTTTGGGATTGACTTGTTTCACTTAGCATGATATTCTCCAGTTCATCCATTTACTGGCAAGTGCCATAATTTCATTCTTTTTTAAGGCTTAGTAACTTTCCATTGTGTATGTGTAACACAATCTCTTTATCCATTATCTGTTGAAGGCACCTGAGTTGGTTTCACAGTTTAGTTATTTTGAATTGAGCTACATAAACATTGATGTGACTGAGTCACTATAGGATGCTGATGGGTATATATTGAGAATGAGATGACTGAGTCAAATGGTGTTTCCATTGCAAGATTTCTGAGCAATCTCCATATTGCTTTCCAGAGTGGTTGCACCAATTTGCATTTCCACCAGCAGTGTATGAGTGAAACTTATCCCACATTCTCTCCAACATTTATTGTTACTTGTATTCTTGATAATTGCCATTCTGACTAATGAGGTGAAATATTAATGTAGTTTTAATTTGCATTTCTCTAATTGCTAGAGATGTTAAATTTTTATATATTTTTGACCATATGTAGTTTTTCTTCTGTGAATTGTCTGTTCAGTTCCTTTACCCAATTATTGATGGGGTTAATTGTTTTATTGTTAAGTTTTTGAGTTCTTTATATATTCTGAAGATTAATGCTGTATCTGAGGTACATATGGTAAAGATTTCCAGCCATTCTGTTGGCTCTCTCTTCATGTTATTGATTGTTTCCTTTGCTGGGGAGAATCCATCCCATTTCTTGATTCTTGATTTTAGTTCTTGTGTTTTAGGAGTCTTGTTAAGGAAGTCAGTTCCTAAACTGACATGGTGGAGATTTGGGCCTGTTTATTCTTCTATTAGGTGCAGGTCATTTTTTCTAGTGCCTATATCCTTGATTTACTTTGAGTTGATTTTTATAAGGGTCAGATATAGGGCTTTAATTTCATTTTGCTACTTACAAATTTCCAGTTTTCCCAGCACCATTTGTTGAATAGGCTATCTTTTCACCAATGTATGTTTTTGGCACCTTTGTCTAGTATGAGATAGCTGTATTTATGTGGGTTTGTCTCTCTGTCTTTTATTCTCTACCATTGGTCTTTCTATTTGTTTTGGTGCCAATAACATGCTATTGTTGTTGCTATGGCTCTGTAGTATAATTTAAATTCTGGTATTGTGATGCCTCCTTCTCCCTTTCTTGCTAAGGATTGCTTTGGCTATTCTGTGTCTTGCTAAGGATTGCTTTGGCTATTTTGGGTCTCTTATTTTTTCAAATAAATTACATGATTGCTTGTTCTAGTTCTATGAATAATGTCTTGGGGTTTTAATATAATTGCATGAAATTTGTGTAATACTTTCGTTAATATGGCTATTTTGACAATGTTAATTTGGCTTATCCAAGAACATGGTAGATCTTTCCATCTTCTAAGGTCTTCAATTGTTTTTTATTTAGTGTTCTGTAGTTTTCATTGTAGAGTTCTTTCACTTCTTTTTTAGGTAGAAAAATATTCATTAAGCTCTCAGTTTTTAGAATGGGTAGTCTTTTCCAATGACTATACACACACACACACACACACACACACACACAGATATATTTAGATAACTTTAAGATTATTTTAAATTAATCCTTTCACTTCTTTTCTTAGTTTAATTCCAAATATGTTATTTTCTTTGAGGCTATTGTGAATGGGATAGTTTTTCTAATTTCTCCTCAGAAGATTCATCACTGATGTACAGGAACCTATTTAATTTATGGGTATTAACTTTATATTCTGCAACTTTGCTGAATTTACTTGAATTCTAGAAGTTTTCTGGTGGAGTTTGCAGGCCTTTTATATCTAGAATCATGTTGTTGGCAGATAGGGATAATTTGAGTTCTTTTTCTATCCATATCCCTTTAATTTCTTTTTTCTCTTTATTTACTCTGGCTAGAGTTTCAAGGATGATGTTGAATAAAACTGGTGAAAGAGGTCATCTTTATCTTATTCCAGTTCTTTCAATTTTCCTCCATTTAGAATGATGTATGCCTTTGGTTTATCATGTATAGCTTGTATAATGTTGAGGTATATTCCTAGTATCCCTAGTTTTTCTAGTGAATTGAACATGAAGGCTACTGTGTTTTGTCAAATGTTTTTTTCTGCATCTATTGAAATAATCTAATGATTATTGTCTTTAAGTCTATTGATGTGATAAATTATTTTTATTCATTTCTGTATGTTAAAACAACCTTTCATCCCTGGGATGAATTCCACTTGATTTTGTTGCACTATCTTTTAAATATGCTTTTGTATGTGATTTGCCAGAATTTTATTGAGAATCTTTGCATCTATGTTCATCAGGGATATTGGTCTGAAGTTTTCTTTCCTTGATATGTCATTGTCTGGTTTTGGTGTTAGGGTAATATGATACTAGTCTCTTAGAGGACTTTGGAAAGATTTCCTCCTTTTCTATTTCGTGGAATAATTTGAGGGGTACATTCTTCTTTGAAGGTCTTATAGAATTCATCTGACCCTGGGCTTTCCTTTGTTTGTAGGCTTCTACTGGTGTCTTCAATTTCATTGCTTGAAATTGATCTGTTTAAATTTTCTATGTCCTCCTGATTCAATTTAGGTAGATCATATGTCTCAAGAAATGTTTCAATGTATTCAAGGTTTTCTATATTTTAGAGTATACATTTTCAAAATATTTTCTGACTATGGTCTGTATTTCAGTATTGTCTGTTGTGATATTTCCTTTTTCATCATGAATTTTAGTAATTTGAGTTTTCTCTCTTCATTGTCATGTCTAAGGATTTATCAATTTTATTTATTTTTTCAAAGATCCAACATTTGTTTCATCAATTCTTTGAATTTTTCTTGTTTCAATATTATTGATTTTAGCTCTGATTTTAATTATTTCCTTTTTTCTCCTGCTTTTACAGCTGATTTGTTCTTCCTTTTCTAGGACTTTGAGTGGTAATATTAGGTTATTTATTTGTTGACTTTCTTTTCTTCCAATGAATGAGCTCAATGCAATGAACTTTCCTCTTAGCCCTGCCTTCAGACTGTCCTAGAGATTTTGATATGTTATCACTGTTCTCATTTACTTTTAAGTATTTTTATTTCATACATGATTTATTCTGCTATCCATTGGTCATTCAATAGCATATTGTTTAGTCTCCAGGTGTTAGAGTAGTTTCTATTTTTATTTTATCATTAATTTATAATTTCATTTTATTATTGTCTAGTAGAATGCAAGGTATTACCTTTTTTTTTTTTTGCTAAGAGTTGCTTTGTGGACTAAGATATAGTCCATTTTAGAGCAAGATCTATGTGCTGATAAGAACAAAGTGTATTTAGCCACTGAGTGCTAAAATGTTCTATATATGTCTGTTAAGTCTCAATTATTGATTGTATTTTTAGGTTCTATAGCTAATTTAGTTTTTGTTTGGAGGATATAGCCATTGGTGAGAGTGGTGTGTTGAAGTCACAGATACCACCGTATACCAGCGATGAGTTCTGCTTTCTCTAATGTTGAAGTTTGAACACTAGGGAAGCACACCAAGGCAAGCATATTAAGCAGGTTTTATTTAAAGGTAACGATACAGACTTCTCCCGGGAGGGAGAAGGGGGCCATGGTTGATGTTCTAAAGTCCCAAGAAGTGAGCACACTCTACATCTTTTATAGATTAAGGTCTCTTTTGTTCTCCAGTTCTCTCCCCACTTACCTCCCCTTCCTGCCTACATGACTAGGCCTGGTTTTGCATAAAGTGAGAAGCCATGGGCAGGGGTAGGACCAAAGTGATTCAGGCAGGTAAGGGCCCAGGGGGCATTACAGCTCCTTGTTTGCAGTCCTTGATAAAGGCAGGTAAATTTGGTCATCAATGAGCTCCAGAGATCCTTGACATTCCATTCTTTCAGGGGAAGTCTCCAACTTCCAGAGGCATATAATTTTCATGGCCTTTGTTTCCTCAATTTGATCTGATCACCTATTTCTACACTAACTGCCTGTCCTTAATTCTGGCTTCATCACCCAGCATTATTGTTTTGTGACCTATTTGATTTTTGAAATTGAGAAGGGTTTATTTTCTTTTCGATGTTTATAGATGCTTCATTGTTTGTGGCTTATGTATTTATGATTGTTATACCTTGTTAATGTGTAATTCCCTTAATAAATAGGAAATAGCCTTCTTTCTCCCTTCTGATTAATTTTTACTTTAAGTCCACTTCAACAGATATAAAGTTGAAACACTGTTTACTTATTAGATCCATGAATGATGTTTTTGTTTCCATCCTTTTACCTTTAATCTGTGGATGTGTTTGTCTGTGAGGTGAGTTTCTTGGAGAAAGCACACTGTTGAGTCTTGTTTTATAATCCAATCTGCCAGTCTATGTCTTTTCACTGACAAGTTTAAGCCATTTGCAAACAATGATATTATTGAGAAATGAGTTTTATTCCCTTTAGTTTTGATTTTTTTCTAATTTTTAATCTGAGTTAGTTTCTCCTTTGATTTCTTCTAGTGTACTTCATCTCTCTGCTGTTTTCACTTTCATTTCATCTTCACGAATTATGTTATTGAGTATGTTTTGTAATGCAGGCTTTCTAGTTGTGAATTCTTTTAACTTTAGTTTATCATAAAAAGTTTTATTTTTTGTCAATTCTGAAACTTAATTTTGCTGGGTATAGTATTCTTGGTTTTCATTCAGAACTTGGCATATATTATTTGAAGATTTCCTAGATTTCAGGGTCTAGGTTGTGACATCAGTTGTGATTTGCATTGGTTTTCCTCTAATGTGACTAGTCATTTTTCTCTGGCAGTCTTTATATTCCAGTCATTATTCTGCATGTTAGACATTTTCATAATAATGCGTCTTAGTGTGGTTCTGCAGTAATTTCATACATTTGGGTTCCTGTATGTATCCTGTATTTGATTTTCCATTTCATTCTTTAGGTATGAGAAATTTTTTGATACTAGTTCATTGAAAAGATTGTACATTCCTTTGTTTTGCATCTCCAACCCTCATCTATCCCAATAAATCTTAAATTTAATCCTTTCAAGTTATCACATATATCTTTGAAGTTCTGTTCATGGTCTCTTAACAACTATCAACATTGTTTTTAAGATAATATATTTTGTCTTCATTGCCTGAAACTCAATGTTCCAAATGATCTACTCTGTTTGTGATGCTTTCTATAAATGTTTAATGTGCTTTGTTGATGTTTTAATTTTGAGGATTTCTGCATTTTTTATCAGAATCTCTGTCTCTTTATTGAAGTGATGTTTCACTTTGAATTTTTTTCTGTGATTTCCCTCTATACATCATAATTTAACTTACAGATCAGTTTAATTATTAACCCATTTTAAACTCTTTCTCTGACATTTCTTCCAATGTTGTGTCAATGAGCTCCATTATTGGAGTATTTTGGGTTCTTTGTGGTGATTTTTTTCCCTTGTTTTTTCAAATTGTTTGTGTGTCCATCCAATTCTATAGATCTGAGGCAGTGGAGTTTTTACCCTGTGGACTTAAGTGTTCCTGAAATTTTCCAGTACCTCACTTTTAATGGAGATACAAATAATAACAATAACCAGAGCAAACAATATATAGCATTAAACCAAGTAGTTTCTGCTATGACAACTACAATGTTAATTGACACAATAAACATAAATGATATTATCAGTTATTGCCTACAATAAAAACAGTAAATTTGCAAAAGGGATTACAATTTCAAATAGTGGACAGGGAGAGAAGAGTAGTGATATAGAATGTGATGATTTCCAGTGAAGGGGAGAGAATATAGAAGTAAATAGTAAAAGGAACAGTGAAAGAGAGAACAATAGAGATGGACTGTTACCAGTAAACAAAGAAAGTAAATCAAGGGAAACACAAAAGTGAGAGACAATACATACATATATAAAGTAAAAATATAAAATATTAAAATGAAGAAATACAAAATAACCCTGAAATATAATCAAATATTCTAGTATTAAAAAAAACTGATACTTGAAAAATAACTGGCTTCAAAAATTCTAGACATGGGAAAACATAAATATGTATAAATATCTTTGAATCATTAAGATTCAATATGTATATTATATAGATTTTATTAGAAAATGGTTAATTGTGGAAATGTTTCTATAAGGCAGGCAGGTTTGAAGGTAGCAGCACTTTGCAAGATATTGTGGTTATCTTGTTATGCTCAGAATTCTCTATCTACGGAAGCTGGCACCCAAGCTCAATGTCAAGATGGATACAGTTTCAAGCCTTTGCACAGAACTTTCTCCAGAAGGGAGTTACCATAAATCCTGGGCAATCTTGTTCTGCATCTTTACACTGAAAGTTTCCAGGGTAGCCACAGTTCCAAGGAAGTCAAAGACCATAGTCCAAGTCACTTCTCTCCACAATCTTCCTGTTTTGTTTTTTAAAAGTAAACAAAGTATGTCTACTTTAAAATGGTGAACCTGGGATCATATGAGCTTTCAGCAAACTACAAGAAAATAACGCAGAATTAAGAGCAAGGAAATAAGTCCGAAGATATATCATTCCAAAGATGTTACTACATTCCAAGGTTTGAAATCATTCAGGTCACTCAACAGCTTTCTGCAAAACTGACAGTAGATAACATAGGAATCCAGCTTTCCTGAAGAGTTTGGATATAATGATGCAGTTGGAAGAGATCTAAATTAACACCGTTAGGATTTCAGATTCCAAATAGATGCATCTTTATATTTTACCATTCCCTTTGGGAGCTACTGTATGGAAGAGGTGTTACACAAATAACCTGACAAGCAACACAACCATTATAATGGTTGTTCAAACTTTAGACTTTCTATCTTATCACCCAAGCCCACTAGAGCAGCCGCTAAGGCATCCAACTTAGCTTCAAGTTTAGTATCAATTGCTTCCTGATCTCAAATTACTCTGGAATTATTTTGTGCCAAAACATTGATGAGTCCTATCTACCCATTTTCTTTTCTTTGTAAATCAGCTACCTGTTTTTTTTTTTCACAGTCTCATTTGTCCCCCATAATAAAGGAATCCCTTACAGTTGTACGGGGAAATGAATGGTGATTGCTCTGTCTGCTTCAGCTGAGGGTGGTGATGTGGGACAAGCAGTTTGGGTTTCCCATTTAGGAATGTCTAGGGTCAGTTGAGTGGTCTACGAAAAAAAATCTGATTAGAAAGAACAGGCTGTAAAGTCATCTGAGAGATGGATGCTTTTATGAGAGAAACAAGAACACATGAATACTTGAATGAGATCAATACAAAACAAATGTTGAAGAATCTGGGACATCAATGAATATCATGATGATGACAGAAACCAGTAATTTTTTGCCAGGAGGTGCAAGAGCTAAGAATTTGTTCCCATGACAAGGCCAATGAGTATTTGGCCTCTATTTGGGAAGGTAAATTCTTAAGGATATTAATTACATTGCCAGAGTTATCAGGAATGTAAACACAACACATATTTTATAATGTCACAGATACCACCATGAGACAGTTAAGATATTTAATACTATCTGCTTTTTGTAAAATACCTTTGCTATGGGCATAACTTCTGTGTTTAGTAGAGATTGCTTCATTACTGTCACACAGGGATGAAGAGCTATAATATCAAACACAGATTAAAACTGCCTATGAAGGAGGTTAGGATGACTTGTAGTACTTAAATTGTCTAAAAAAATGCTGTGACACTGGTAGCCTTTTTAAAAATAGTAATTAGGCACTCCTGTCTTAGAATTCTTCTTTCATAGCCTCCAGCTTTAGTTACTTTTGGTGGGGCTGACACAAGTGCACACCTTACATTACATGAAAACAACTATTTTATTTTCTTTTACATGCACAGGATAGGTTCTGTTTGGTTCTATTTGGTTTTAACTTGTTTTGCTAGGTGTTTAAGACCAAACTGTTCAAAATGATCTTGTTCCTACCTACTGTTAAGAGTCAGCAGAGTTTTCTCAGGGGGTCACTCTTAGAAACTTCAGGGGGTCACTCTTAGAAACTTGAGAGCAGCTTATTAGCTTCTTTAGTGCCATCTGCCAGGATGGATCAAGGTCTTGTTGACCACATAGCTTCCCTTCCTCTATAATGACCCTCCTCCTTGTGGCATGCATACTTTTATCTGTCTGTCCTGATCAGAAGGTCAGGTGTCCCAGAGTTGCAAAGACCTTAGAGAAGTCCCCTCTTTCATATGCTTTTGAGCTTACTTGATTGATACGAGTCACCTATTGACTATTAACATTGTGGCTCTTTTACTTCCTTAACTTTAGTCTGCAAGTTTTGCTTTTGAACATTTAGCCAGCCAGTTTCAGCAGTCTTAAAGTAGGAGTACTGAGTTTTATCTTTAATGTCTATAACCTTACACTATTTACCCCTTTCATTTAATTAGGGTCAATATTAGTACTGGAAATTAGCCTTACTTCCTGGCTGTCCTAGGTAAGTGTCTATTATTTCAAATTAGCTCTTATTGTTATATTAGTAATAGTACTTCTGTAAGGCACTAACAGACAATAGTTAAAAAGTTTACAAGCAAAATGCAAAATGAAGTTAACAAGAGTAAAATATATTGAATTCATATAATTGCTATGAACCAAGAAGCATAAATTTTATAATCCCAAAACTTTACATAGTTATGTATTTTACCCACCTTTTATTTTGAGATCACAGTAATCTTTAAAACAACAAAAAATCAATATTTTTGAACTAAATGAATTTAATTCTAGCATACTTTGAAACCTTCCTAACATGAAGCAAGGTGAGAGGCAATGTCTTACCTCTGGTAAGGCAAGGTTCTAGGAATTTTAAGTAAAATGTTTTCTTTGTTTCTTTTCTTTTTGTGGTGCTAGGTCTTGAACCCAGGGCCTTGTGCATTTGAGGCAAGCACTCTACCAACTGAGCTATATTCCCAGTCCAAGTATTTTATTTCTGAAGCTTATTTTACAAAGTTCTCATATATTGTTTTCTAAAATGATATGAATTCAGTTAACATCATACAACATTACATCTGAAACATGAATCAAAAAGCTAAAAGAGCTCCTAATACCTTTTTTCTGGAAAGTGGCAAAATATTATCACATTCTACATATCAATCCTTATATAGATCAGACTTTCCTCATTGCCTTCCAAAAATACATTTAACTTTCCATTCTGGTGTAGAGTAATAAAATTTCTAGACATATCACTTATCGATGACAGGTTATTTTTATCCAATTACAAAATATTGAATGACATAAATAAATCCCCAACTAAATTTTTCATTTCTGCATAAATCTGAAAATAACTACTGGTACAGACAACTTTGGTTTGGAGAGTACCAATTTGGTAAATGGTTCTCCTAAGTTTTACAACTTAAAGCCATGTATACTTGGAGGAGAGGAATGCATCTCATATACACAAAAACCAGTAACAGCATCACAATACAATAATGACATTATATTAACTCAGTTTAATATTTCAGAAAAATTTAGGAATGTAGTGTAGTGTAATAATCTCAAATGACAGTTGTTTGTTTAACCAGAGTTATACAAACTCTAATTCCTTTAAGACTACTTCTCTAAATAGTGTAACCTAACAAACACAAGAAATTCTCTTGATAGATAGGAGCAGATTCATGTTTTAAGAAAACCTTATTACTTCAACTCATAAAGATCAAAGTTTTATTCAAATGAGTGCAATAACATTTGAACTTAGAAAAACCATAAATGAATTCAATTGATTGTGCTAATTATACCAATATAATCACAAACAAACCTTTTTGAGATTTACCCTCCACAAATCTTGTGCAACTTACTTAGACACACTACAACCTGTTCATTTTACTATGCAAAATATTTTCTCATCAAGAAATATATTTCCTTCTAATTTCCATATTAAAATATATTTCCAGGACTGGGGTTGTGTCTCAGTATTAGAGCGCTTGCCTAGTATGTGTGAAGCACTGGGTTTGAAGCACAGCACCACATAAAGATAAATAAATAAAGGTATTGTGTTCATGTACAACTAAAAATACCTTTTTAAAAAGAATAAAGTATATTTCCATACCTAGAACTGTCTTACACCTCTTTCCTAGTTGCTGACCCTTTCTTGAACAACCACAAAGACAGTAACTCATAATTATGTTAGTGAAAACAAGATCAAGTGTATCAAGGCAGGGGGTTAAGAAGATTTGTAGGTCGATGAGATCAGGTCAAATTAATGCAGGAAAAACTTGTGATTCTAGAATTCTTTGTGATCATTATTATTGGGCACCCTGACACAAGAAACCTTCCTTTATAACCTTGAGACTTACTTACTTTTGGTGGGGTTGACACAAGTGTACATCTTAAGTTACATTAATAAGTTCATTGTTTTTCCTTCTAAATGTTCATGTAGCACTTTGCATAGGCTATATTCTCTTGTCAGATGTTTAAGAACAAGTTTGTCCAGAGCAAACAGGTTCCTTTCTACCACTTACTAAGAGTCAGCTGAGATTACTCATAGATTATTCTTAGTGATGTGTGCAAATCCTCTTGGCTCCTTTATCTTCTCTTTACCAGTGGTGCCATCTGCCATGATATGTCAGGGTTTTGCTGACCATTTGTGACTTCTCTTTGAATCATCATAGACATTTTCCTCTCCGATGACTCTTCTGTTTGCAGAATGTGCACTCAGCCTCCTATTCTCTATGGTCCTCTCCATATCCCTGATCAGCAGATCAGTGGACTCATCAGCATTGCAGAGTACTGAGAGGGTCCTGCTTTCTCTGGGTAGGTGAACTCAGATGTAAGGGTCAAAATATTGGGTGTTTTTCCTTGACCCTTTTAGGTTCATGATTTTGTTTCCAAGTTTTTGGTTTTAGACATCTGGAAGGCCAGTTTCACCAATCTTAAAGTGGGAATAACAGGTTCTAACTTTAATATCTATAAATTTACAATTACCTCTTTCATTTGATTCGGGTTAATAGTAGTACTGGAAGTCAGCATTATATACTATCTGTCCTATATCTCAAATTAACTGAAGTTGTTTTATTAAAAGGAATAAACTCACAACAAAATGCTAACAGGCAACAGTTTAATATTTTAAAAGGAAAATAGAAAATGAAATTAACAGAAAAAAATTCAATTTGTGCAATAGCTATGCACCAAGAAAAATGACCTATATACTCTTGAACCTTTACTTAGTTCCACATTTTATCCCCTGTTATTTTGAGATCACAGTAATCTTTACAACAAAAATCAATCTTTTGAACACGATCTTAAGTGAGTTGAAGTGTAGCCTATTTTGGAGCCTGTTTAACATGGAGGAAGATAAGAGGCAGAATATTATCTGAGAAAGGTGAGTTCTTGACAAATAACACAATACAACATTACATCTGAAACATGAACCAAACAAAGGCTAAGAGAACTTTTAACTTTCATTTTGTGGAAGAAGTGACAAAATGCTTCCATATTTTACAATGTCACATTGAAACAGAACAGCTCTCCTTATTATGTCACAAAAATACATTTAAATTCTTATTCCAGTGTAAAAAGTAACACAAAGTTGAATATATTTAACTTATTTACAACAGATTACCTTTATCCAGCTATAAAACATCCAATGACTTTAATAAATACCAAAATAATTTGGTATTTCTATACAATTTTGAGACTATTGCTACAGATAATTTTAGTTTGCAGAACAAACTAAAGTGCTTTCACCTAAGCTTTACATTTAACTAAGTTTCACTTTAAAGTACAATTTAGAAATCATAGTGTATGGCAACAGTAATCATAAACCTTCATGGTTATTCTCATAAGAATATTACTTTACCAGACCAAATACTTTCTCATCCAGAAACATTATTTCTCATTTTCCTTCTCCTTTTCCATTCTAAAAAGTATTTCCATACTTATAACTTTCTTTTATCCTATTTAGTTTCAAACCATTTCTTAAATTCATATTCTGAAACAATTCTTATGAATTTTATCTGTCTGTGTACTGTACACCACAAATTTCATCCCAGAAGAGGGATCAGACAATCTGTCATATACAAAAGTTATGCCTCAGTCTTTTTTCTCTCAATCTTTTTTCTCTCAGTTTGCATTGAAGGGATTGGAGCACAGGATATTTGAGCCCAACCTGTCTCTCTTATCATTATCCCAATGCCATCAACTTAATGTGAGTTCCCCACTGTCATTCGTATTGAATGGCCTCTTTTGGACCTTTTTCTTGTACTAGGCATATGAATATGCAATGGATGAGGTCCCTTGCATCCTTTTCTTTGGGTTTCCTGGAAGACCCCTTTGCAGAGGCTGCCTGGAAAACACAGGTTGCCCTTTGGCTTCTGTCTTTTTCTTTTCTGGGTTTATTTGTTTACTCTGCCAGTCTCCCCATTCACTCAGTTTGATGGGATTCTCTCAGAGAAAAAATTGCTTTGCCCCAGTGATGGTTATCCCTGGCCAAATGGTGTGTCCTGTCAGATCATAAAATGGGAGACTATTGCTGTCCCCAGGTCATAAATTAAGAGTGCTAGAACCTATGCCATAACCTTTGAGACCAGTAGCCTCCATCATCCATGGTTCAAAGGGGCCATAAGGCAGGACAGTGACCAGGTTCTCTTTGACCATTTTTTTTTACATCCCAGACAGCTTTACTGGGATTTTTTTTTCCTAGCATAGGGATGATCTGCAACTGCCTGGGGCCAGACTGAGCACTGGGTTTTAAAGATTTAAATCTCTTTTAACCCTTTTCTTCTGATGTCCTGCTATCCTTTACACCAGAGGAAGGGCCTTTTGCCACCTTCAAATTAGTTCCTGACACTTCAGACCCCTTATCATGCAATTGCCTAATTGCCTGAATAGACAGAATTTCTACCATATACTTTACATCTGTCTCCCCATGATCTGCACAGCAATTGAACAGTTCTCTGAAGCAGGTGTTGGGTTAGATTATAAAAATTAGAAATTATGAGAAAAAATAAAAAATAAACACAAAAATTCAAATGTAGGTTAAAAAAAGTTGGGCCTGGCCTGGTGGTGGAATTAACCCTGGTGGAGATCTGATTGATAACAAAGAGTAAGAGTCCATGTGTTTTATTTTGTAGGCAAAAACATCAAAAGGATTTATTGTGAGAAAACTTTAAGCAAAACAAAAGTGAGTTTGAGCAGGAATAGGCTAATTGGGGTTTATCTACTTGAATAATATCTTATCTAGCTCTGGACAGCTGGCATCTCAAAGCTATTGAGTTCATCCAGATTTCTTCCACCCATGGCAGCAGGTGTTTGAATTCAAACTATTGAATCCATAAGTTTCATGCCAAACTTGGAATCTGCTCATTAACAGAAGTCACCTGCAGATGGGCATTTATTTCAGCACTGTCATACCAAGATTCCCAGAAGTGGCATCTGGTTGTCCAAGTCTACAGAGTTCAAGGGACAATTTATTTGCCACTCCCAACATCTCCTCCTTTTTTATTGTCTAAGCACAAGTGATGTGATAATACTTGGAGTTTCTGAATTTCGTCTCTGCATGTATGGCAACCAATTATTATAACACAAAAGAGAATTAGTAGCTCAGATATTATTCCAAAAATAAAACACATGGAATGTTTCAACATATTTCCAGGATTAAAGTCACTTCAATCACAAAGTATATATTCAGCAGGTGATGCAGGATCTGTGAAATTGATCCTGCTTTCCTGAATAGCCTGGATGTCATGGTGTAACTGAATAAGGTCCAGACAGTTATTATTAGTATGCCAAATGATCACTGGATGATTTTTGACCATTTTGAATTCCAACTGGAGAACATTATATTTGGTTGCAGTAACACAGACATGATTATAACTGGCCTGGCACCTAAGCCTTTGCTTATGGTTGAGAGTTGCAAGCTCTTTTCTAATGCTTCCAAAGCATTTAATTTAGTCCCAATATTTTTATCAATATTTACCTGATGGTTAGTGCTTTGAAAGTATTTTGAGCCAAATGATTAAGACAATGAGCACTTTGAATATGTTTAGATAAAGCCACAGAAGCTTTCATTGTAGAGGTCAAAAAAGATATTAAAGCAACTACTCTGAGTACGATTAGACCAACAGTGGTCCGGGTTCTGCTTAGCTGGGTGTGTATCCATTGTAAGACTCAAATACTAGCATCAGAATACCATGGGCCTGAAATGTTAACTGGGAGTAAAACAAAGGAGGGTTAATAAAGAATGAGTACCCCTTTCCCTCTATTATATACATTTGGTCAGATTACATTTCCTCTTCTTTGTACTCTTACATTTCTAGAAAATAAAGCATAAGGAGATTGAACACAGGCCACATGTCACAGCAGGAACCCTCTTTGCAGTTCCTGTCTATAAAATGAGGCATGAGACCTTTTGCATGATGGAGAAAATCTGAAGCAGCTGTAAAATACCACAAAACTTTTTGCATGCCACTACTGCTGAAAGTCAAGTTATTACTAACAAATCTTCCAGGAATTATGAAATTCTGACATAGATATCTCTTATCAATTCTTGGAAATCAATTCAAAATATATCCACCATCACTTCTAGAGATATTGTGCTCTACTGGAAGACATCTGCATATTCCATTCATTTAGGAAAGGTACCAAATATATTGCAGAATAATGTGATTAGCTGTTATGGGTTCTCCATATGCCATCTTTTCCTCACAGGTTACTTTCAAATATCTGTTCAGCTGAATGTTTCAGGTTCTTCAGTTGTCCCAACATTGGCAGGTTGGCCTTCTGGATTTGTGGAGACCTATTTTTCTTACTTAGTCCCTTGTTCCCATTGGGGTCTGGATCAACACCTCTGGTGTAATCTTTCATTATTTGAACTTTGGCTCCAGGTCCTCCATTTGGATGTCACATTCAGGTACCCAAATGGGATGTGAGAACCTTCTGAGAAACACAAGCATGTCTCTACCCCACATTATCAATGGTTCTGGTCCCTTCCAATGTCCTGTTTGTAAATCTTTCCTAACACACGTGTTGAAGTGGAAGACATGGTTCTCTCAGGAGTAATGCAACCTTCAGAATCACAATTTAGAATATTTAAAACAAGTAGAGCATGATTCAGACTATGTTGTGGAGATCTATTCTTTTGTTGTTGTTGTTTTTGTTTTTGTAATTGTAATTTTAGGGACAAGTGGTTTTCTCCACATTAGCTTGACCTTGGGGATTATAAGGAATGCCTACTAGGTAATCAGTATGAAATTTATCACAAAACTTGAAATGAAAAAGTAGCATTAGCTCAAGCATTACCAGGTTTAAGCTGCACAGGGCAGCTCAGCAATAAGAAATAACATAATATTTTCATTTGTACAAGAAGCAAAAAAATAAAATGAGTACAAGTATCAATAATGTAAACATAACACTGTTTGCCAAATTGAGGGATGTGAGTTACATCTATCTTCCACAGGTGATTTGGCTGAAAACCATAGAAGTTTATCCCAGTGGGTGAAGTTGGAATATGTATTACACACCATGGGCATTGATGAATGATTTGGCCAATATGTTGTTTAGTAATATGAAATTTCTTGTGCAAACTGGAAGCATTATGGTGATGGAAAGAATGAGAAACTTGAGTACAGTCATATGGAAACAATATTTTACTGGTTGCAGGAAGATGATCAACCTTAGCATTAGCTGATGTTAAAGGACCTGGAGTTTTGGAATGAGCTCCATTATGACCAATAAAACAAGTATATAGATACACTTGAATTGTTTTTGTAAACTATGGAATAAATAAAAGAACTCTTCTGACTGTGCAGTTCCAGTGGTAGTTGTTTCAGTGTGCATAGCAACTCCTACTGGATAAGCTCTGTCACTGTAGATATTAACTGGCTCATCAGCAAAATGAAGTAAGGCACAAATGAGAGCTTAAAGCTCTGCTTGCGGGGTGATACAAGATGGCGGCTTAGAGGGTGACTGCACCCCCAGTCGCTCCAGAACCCAGGAGTTAAGAAGGGGAGGCATTGAGAGACTCGGACTAAAATAGAGCCACAGGTGAGTCTGCCCACAGGGTAAAGTTCGACCCGGGTGGCAGGCCCAGATAGAGGTGGCTTATCGGAGCTGGGCAGGGCAGCTAGAGTCATCCACAGGCAGCCCTGCACACTCCGGTGGTAGGCCACGCCCACACAGCCAGCTTCTCCAAGTTCTCAGAGCGGGCCCCCTAGTGAGACCCTTTATGACCAGAACAAGCTCCAAGTCCTGGAGCCAGCACAGCACAGCAAACTCTGGCACGCAAGCAGCTTCAGGGACCAGGATAGGGCAGCCAGAGACTTCCCCAAGTAGCATGGACCCCTGCGGGGGGAGGTGCCTTTCAAGGCTAGCTTCTCGGAGCAGACGGCCAGTGAGAGGCTTTCTACATAGAACCAGCCACAAGCCCCTGAACCAACGGAGAGCTTCGATCCGCAAGCAGCCTCTGGGATCAGGGCAGGGCAGCCAGAGACCTCTTCAGGTGGCTCTGCCCACTCCGTCCTCAGGCTCTCTTCACGGGGCAATCCAAGATGGCGGCCTAGAGGGTGACTGCACCCCCAGTCGCTCCAGAACCCAGGAGTTAAGAAGGGGAGGCATTGAGAGACTCGGACAGAAATAGAGCCACAGGTGAGTCTGCCCACTGGGTAAAGCTCGGCCCGGGTGGCAGGCACAGATAGGGGTGGCTTATCAGAGCAGGGCAGGGCAGCTAGAGTCTTCCCCAGGTAGCCTTCCACAATCTGGTGGTGGGCTCCTTCCACACGGCCAGCTGCACGGTGAGGCCCCCAGTGAGAGCCTTTCCGCACAGAGCCAGCTCCAAACCCTGGACCAGTAGGGGGCTAGGGGCAGCTTTCTTCGGATACACTGCATTATCAAATTCCTCCAAGACATCAGGCTACTGAAGGCTGGGAGGTGATACACTGGAAATCTACCAGGACACTATAAGCCAATAGCGGAAAACTGCAATATCTCAGGGTCCCACTGACAGCTGACCAATATGAGAAAACAAGGGAAGAAAATGTCCCAAACAAACCTAGATACTACATCAATAAAACCCAATGACAGCACAGCAGAAGAAATGTCAGAAAGGGAGTTCAGCATGTATGTAATTAAAACGATCAGGGAGCAAATGAGGAGATGAAAGAGCAAATGCAGGCATTGAAGGAGGAGATGAAAGAGTAAATGCAGGCATTAAATGATCACACCAATCAACAGTTAAAAGACCAAATACGGGAAGCAAGAGATCATTTCAATAAAGAGTTAGAGATACTGAAAAAAAAAACCAAACTGAAATCCTTGAAATGAAGGAAACAATAAACCAAATTAAGAACTCCATAGAAAGTATAACCAATAGGATAGAACACCTGGAAGACAGAACCTCAGACATTGAAGACAAATTATTTAATCTTGAAAACAAAGTTGGCCAAACAGAAAAGATGGTAAGAAATCATGAACAGAATCTACAAGAATTATGGGATATCATGAAAAGGCCAAATTTAAGAATTATTGGGATTGAGGAAGGCTTAGAGAAAAAAACCAAAGGAATGAACAATCTATTCAATGAAATAATATCAGAAAATTTCCCAAATCTGAAGAATAAATGGAAAACCAAGTACAAGAGGCTTATAGAACTCCAAACATACAAAATTACAAGAGACCCACACCAAGGCACATTATTATGAAAATACCTAACATACAAAATAAAGACAGAATTTTAAAGGCCACAAGAGAAAAAAATCAAATTATATTCAGAGGGAAACCAATAAGAATATCAGCAGATTTTTCGATCCAGACCCTAAAAGCTAGAAGGGCCTGGAACAACATATACCAAGCCCTGAAAGAAAACGGATGCCAACCAAGAATCTTATACCTAGCAAAACATAACTTCAAATTTGATGATGATATAAGATCCTTCCATGATAAACACAAGCTAAAGGAATTTACAAAAAGAAAGCCAGCATTACAGAACATTCTCAGCAAAATATTCCATGAGGAAGAGATGAAAAACAACAATGCAAATCAGCAACAGGAGGCGCTAGCCTAAAGGAATAGCCAAATAAAGGAGAAACCAAATCATGTCAAAAACAAATATGAGTCAATTGACTGGGAAAACAAATCAAATCACAATAATAACCCTTAATGTTAATGGCCTGAACTCATCAATCAAAAGACACAGACTGGCAGATTGGATTAAAAAGAAAAATCAAACAATATGCTGCCAGAAAGAGACTCATCTCATAGAAAGTGACACCCATAGACTAAAGGTGAAAGGATGGGGAAAAACATACCATGCACACGGACACAGCAAAAAAGCTGGAGTATCCATCCTCATTTCAGATAATGTGGACTTCAAACCAAAACTAGTCAGAAGGGATAAAGAAGGACATTACATGCTGCTTAAGGGAAGCATAAATCAGCAAGACATAACAATCATAAATATCTATGCCCCAAACATTGGCTCATCCATCTACATCAAACAAATCCTTCTCAATTCCAGAAATCAAATAGACCACAACACAATAATACTAGGCGATTTTAACACACCTCTCTCACCACTGGATAGATCGTGTAAACAAAAATTGAATAAAGAAACTATAGATCTCAACAACACAATCAACAATTTAGACTTAACAGACATATATAGAATATACCATCCAACAAAGAACAAATACACTTTCTTCTCAGCAGCACATGGATCCTTCTCTAAAATAGACCATATTTTATGCCACAAAGCTACTTTTAGCAAATACAAGAAGATAGATATACTACCTTGTACTCTATCAGATCATAATGGATTGAAATTAGAAATAAATGACAGAATAAAAAACAGAAACTTCTCCAATACCTGGAGATTCAATAATACACTATTATATGATGAATGGATAACAGAAGACATCAGGAGGGAAATAAAAAAAATTCTTAGAAGTAAACGAGAACAAAGACACATCATATCAAAATCTCTGGGACACTATGAAAGCAGTACTTAGAGGAAGATTTATTTCATTGGGTGTATTCAAAAAAAGAAGTAGAAATCAACAAATAAACGAGTTAACACTACAGCTCAAAGCCCTAGAAAAAGAAGAGCAGACCAATACCAAAAGTAGTAGAAGACAGGAAATAGTTAAAATCAGAGTCGAAATCAAAGAAATCGAAACAAAAGAAACAATTGGAAAAATTAACAAAATAATAGTTGGTTCTTTGAAAAAATAAATAAAATTGATAAACCCTTAGCCACACTAACAAGGAGAAAGAGGGAGAAAACTCAAATTACTAAAATTCGGAATGAACAAGGAAACATCACAACAGACACGAGTGAAATACAAAATATAATTAGAAGCTATTTCGAAAATCTATACTCCAACAAAACAGAAAACCTTGAAGACATCAACAAATTTCTAGAGACATATGAATTACCTAAACTGAATGAAGAGGACATACGCAACTTAAATAAACCAATTTCAAGCAATGAAATAGAAGAGGTCATCAAAAGCCTACCAACAAAGAAAAGTCCAGGACCAGATGGGTTCTCAGCCGAGTTCTACAAAACCTTTAAAGAAGAGCTCATTCCAATACTCTTCAAACTATTCCATGAAATAGAAGAGGAGGGAACCCTCTCTATGAAATCAATATCACCGTGATACCTAAACCAGACAGAGACACATCGAGGAAAGAAAATTTCAGACCAATATCCTTAATGAACATTGACGCAAAAATTCTCAACAAAATTTTAGCAAATCGCATACAAATATATTTTAAAAAGATAGTGCACCACGATCAACAAGTGGGTTTTATCCCCGGGATGCAAGCTTGGTTCAACATTCAGAAATCAATAAATGTCATTCACCATATCAACAGACTTAAAGTTAAGAATCACATGATTATTTCAATAGATGCAGGAAAAGCATTCGATAAAATACAGCATCCCTTCATGCTCAAAACACTAGAAAAAATTGGGGTAGTGGGAACATTCCTTAACATTATAAAGGCCATCTACGCTAAGCCCATGGCTAATATCATTCTAAATGGTGAAAAACTGAAAGCGTTCCCCCTAAAAACTGGAACAAGGCAGGGATGCCCTCTTTCACCACTTCTATTCAACATCGTCCTTGAGACTCTAGCCACAGCAATTAGACAAACCAAAGAAATTAAAGGGATACGAATAGGAAAAGAAGAACTCAAACTATCCCTGTTCGCTGATGACATGATTATATATTTAGAGGAACCTGGAAATTCCACCAGAAAACTTTTAGAACTCATAAGTGATCAGTAAAGTAGCAGGTTACAAGATCAATGCTCATAAATCCAATGCATTTTTATACATATGTGATGAATCTTCAGAAAGGGAAATTAGGAAAACTACCCCATTCACAATAGCATCAAAAAAACAAATAAAATACTTGGGAATCAATCTCACAAAAGAGGTGAAAGACCTCTACAATGAGAACTACAGAACACTAAGGAAAGAAATTAAAGAACACCTTAGAAGATGGAAAGATCTCCCATGTTCCTGGATAGGCAGAATTAATATTGTCAAAATGGCTATACTACCTAAAATGTTATACAGATTCAATGCAATTCCAATTAAAATCCCAATGATGTACCTTGCAGAAATAGAGCAAGAAATTATGAAATTCATCTGGAAGAATAAAAAACCTAGAATAGCTAAAGCAATCCTCAGTAGCAAGAGCGAAGCAGGGGGTACTAGATCTTCAACTCTACTACAAAGCAATAGTACCAAAAACGGCATGGTATTGGTACCAAAATAGACAGGTAGATCAATGGTACAGAATAGAGGACATGGACACAAACCCAAATAAATACAATTTTCTCATACTAGACAAAGGGGTCAAAAATTTGCAAAGGAGAAAAGATAGCCTCTTCAACAAATGGTGCTGGGAAAACTGGAAAACCATATGCAATAGAATGAAATTAAACCCCTATCTCTCACCCTACACAAAACTCAACTCAAAATGGATCAAGGACCTCGGAATCAGACCAGAGACCTTGCATCACATAGAAGAAAAAGTAGGTCCAAATCTTCAACTTGTTGGCTTAGGATCAGACTTCCTTAACAGGACTCCCATAGCACAAGAAATAAAAGCAAGAATCAACAACTGGGATAGATTCAAACTAAGAAGCTTTCTCTCAGCAAAGGAAACTATCAGCAATGTGAAGAGAGAGCCTACAGAGTGGGAGAATATCTTTGCCAACCATACCTCAGATAGAGCGCTAATTTCCAGAATCTATAAAGAATTCAAAAAACTCTACAAGAAGAATACAAATAATCCAATCAACAAATGGGCTAAGGAAATGAACAGACACTTCACAGAAGAAGATGTACAAGTAATCAACAGATGTATGAAAAAATGTTCAACATCCGTACTAATAAGGGAAATGCAAATCAAAACTACCCTAAGATTTCATCTCACCCCAATTAGAATGGCGATTATGAAGAATACAAGCAACAAGAGGTGTTGGCAAGAATGTGATGAAAAAGAAACACTCATACATTGCTGGTGGGGTTGCAAATTAGTGCAGCCACTCTGGAAAGGAGTGTGGAGATTCCTCAGAAAGCTTGGAATGGAAACACCATTTGACCCAGCTATCCCACTCCTTGGCCTATACCCAAAGGACTTAAAATCAGCATACTACAGAGATACAGCCACATCAATGTTCATTGCTGCTCAATTCACCATAGCCAGATTGTGGAACCAACTTAGATGCCCTTCAGTTGATGAATGGATAAAGAAACTGTGGCATATATATACAATGGAATATTACTCCGCAATGAAGAATGATAAAATTATGGCATTTGTAGGCAAACGGATGAAATTGGAGAATATCATGCTAAGTGAGATAAGCCAATCTCAAAAAACTAGAGGATGAATGATCTCGCTGATAAGTGGATGAAGACATAGAATTGGGGGTGGGAGGGGTTAGCATTAGCTTTAGGGTTAGGTTTAGGGTTATGGATAAGGAAAGCGGTAAGAATGAAGGAAAGAAGGAGTGTATAGAGGGAAAAGAGGGGTGGGAGGGGTGGGGGGGAAAGAAAAAAACATCATTGCCCTATGTAAACGTATGATTACACAAATGGTATGCCTTGACTCTATGTACAAATAGAGAAACAACATGTATCCCATTTGTATACAATAAAAATAAAAAAAGAACCTCTAAAAAAAAAAAAAAAAAGCTCTGCTTGCTGTGGAGAAATATAGGAAGTTTGTACCACCTCAGTATGAGCATGATTATAAAAGCCTGCTTTTCCAGAACTGGAGCCATCAGTGAATACTGTCAGTGCCCCAGCTATTGACTGAGTACAATCTTTTGAAAAGTAAATAAGGTTATAGATACAAATCAAATAAACTTGTCTTGAGGATAATGATTTTCTGTCTGACCAGGAAAATTAGCAAAAATTATTTGTCAAAAGTATTTGAAGATTATTACCAAAGCCAAGTTTTCTGTTGAATGGAAAAAGTAATTACAACAAAAGAAGGCTCATACTCAATCAGTTGTATGAATTGAGTTCTATCTTTAACAACCAGTTGAGCAAAAAAATAATGAAATGGAGTTAAAGAATTTGGAGGAGAATGAGCATGGTGAAGCCATTCAATAGCTCCTAAAGACTGCCATACTTCTCCTGTGGGAGTATAAATAGTGGGAAATATCAACACATATATAGTTTCCTATAGAGTAATTCTAGTAAGCTGTGCAGTCATTGAGGGCAGTTTCAATTTTTGTCAGTGCAACCTTCAATTCTGCAGTAAGTTGCCGAGGATAAAGATCAACATAAAATATCAAATAAAGGATTAAATCTGCAGTAGATAATTTTAGACTAGGCCACAGTCAACTAATATATCCCAATAATTTTTGGAAATCATTGAGTATATAAAACCTCAGTTCTGATTTGTAAATTCCGTGAATGAATCATGTGTCCTTCAATTAAGTTGCACAAATATTGAAAAGGAGAAGCATTTTGCAGTTTCTCAGGGGGTATGCATAAGCCCATTGTGGGAAGTGATGTTTCTAAGTGAGCAAAAAATTCTCAAAATATGTCTGAATTAGCATATTCCAAAAGTATGTCATCCATATAGTGAATTATGTATGCATCAAGGTGTTTCTTCTGCACTGGATCAATAACTTGTGCTATAAAAGCCTGACACAAGGTGAGACTGCCATTTGTTGAGGTAAGAACTTCCAGCAGTATACCTTGATGGGCTCTTTGAAATTTACAGTTGGGACACTAATTGCAAATTGCTAACAATCAGCTGGATGTAAAATTATGGTGAAAAAACAATCTTTTAAGTCTATTACTATTAATTGATGATCAAGAGGGCTAGCTGTAGGAGAAGAAAGTCCAGGCTGTAGAGCACACATTAACTCCATTTTCTGATTAATTGCTCTGAGATCTTGGAACAATCTCCATTTACCAGATTTTTTCTTTATTACTAAAATGGTAGTATTCCATTGGCTAAAAGTAGGCTCAATATGACCATCTTGGAGCTGTTTTTGAACTAACATATGAGTCACTTGAAGTTTTTCCCTTGTGAGGGATCATTGATCAACCCAGACAGGATCATTTGACAGCTAATTAATTTTTTGCTGTTTTCTGGACCAGACAGACAATAGATCAATGCCCCTACTGAAAAGACTGATTAGGTGACTATCCCAATCCATATCATCCTTGTTGAGAGAACTGTGGCACAGGTGAACACCATTCTTGTTGATTTTTCCCAACCCTTTAGTAGGGATAAATCCTTGATTAAGCATTTGAGAAATTACCACTGAATTGACTCATTAGTAATCACAATGCTTAACATATCACAGCATCACAGATGCACTGGCAAACTTTCAAGGACATAAGATTTAAAGAGTCCTGTGTTGCCTTCCTCATCTTGCCATTGTAGATATTTCACACTTTGTGCAGGTTGGCAAACATGACATACACCTCTAAGTTAGCAGGAGCTGTATGTAATGCCCATTTCTTAGGCTGATATCTTGTAGAAATCACAGAGACACCTGCAGCAGTATCAATGACCCCTTTAAGTTTTTTTCATTAATTTTAAGATCCAGTTGGGGTCACTCTTAACAAATTGAGCCCAGTATGTTCTGTCTGAAGATCAGAAGCTTTTATTGCCTCGGGATTCATCTGAAAGAATATTTCCTGTTGAATAAAAAGGCAGAAGAAGAATTTGAACTATGGTATTTTCTGGAGATAGTTGAATAATAGAACTATTTGTTTGAGCAATAACTTTAATTTCCCCTGTATATCTGAATCAACCAAATCCAGTAACACTTGAATCTTTTCATAGTCAAACTAGTCCTGTCTAATATGAGCCCCACTATGACAGAGGGAAACAGTCCATTAACTCCTGTAGGAATGGCTTGGGGCCCAAATTCCAGTGTCAGTAAGTATTTGGAGGAGGGGTTGGGGTTCAGGCCCACAGTTCCTGGTTGGTTGTTGCCCATAAAGATCTAGAATGAAGAGTCAGGAAGTCTGGCAGGAATGAATGGCTGCTCCTGATTGAGTGCCACACCCCCATTGTTTGATGGGGCCCGTGGAGGTCCTGCCCCTCATTTCCCGTCTGCAGAAGCAAAGATTGACCATTCATATCAGTCGGCTGTTTACATTCATTTGCCCTGTACCCACCTTGCTGACAATGCAGACATATTCCTGGCTTATTTCTTTATCCTGCTGCTGCCAACAATCTCTGGTAATGTGTTCAGGTTTGCCACAATTAAAATATTCCCTCTTAGAATTGTTTCTTTTAAAAGAAGATTGGAATACTTCTTTTAGGGCTGCAGCCATTACTGTGTCCTGTAAGTACCAGACCCCAATGTACAAAGAGAGGCTGATGAAATCCCACACTGACCCTTTTTTCTATGAGGACATGTGGCCTCCTGGCAATTCTTATTAGCATTTTCAAAAGCCAGCTGTTTAACTAATATCTCACCTGCTTGAGGGTCCAATCATGCAATATTTGGCTTGATATGAACATGCCATGAAACCAGGAAATAATTCATCTGATTCCTGTCAAATCTGAGAGTTAGCCAAAGTTTCGTTAGCACAAAAAGACCAGACCAGATGCAAATTTCATGAATCAGCGAAAATTCTTTGTTTAGGAAAGGAGTCATGGTTCTGATGGACCCACTTTCCTGGTGGAAAATGAGTCACTGGGCAGAGGAGGAGTTTGGGTTTATATAGGTTATACTGAGAGGTGATTTAGTGAGTGTGTCACTTTGGGTATTCAGGAATTTGGATTTTTTGGGTTGGGGTTCAGTGACCAGCACCTATAGAGGATTTATCTTGGAAGAGATTAGTGTTTCTTAGAGACTATCATTCTAGATTTGATGAAAAATGTTCTCCCCATCAGTGGTCAGAATCTGCAAAGGATTTATCTTGAAAGAGATGAAATTTATTAATGTTTGACTTTCTTTTTCACTCCCTTTTTCCAGACCACACAATCTTGGGGTTTTTCATTTTTCATATCCAACACACTCCCTCAGTAGGTAACTCTAAGGGAGTAAATAAGTTTGCAAGTCACTAGCTCACCCTTCAGAATAATCTATATAAACCCAGTCCCTTTCTTTGTTCAGTGGGCTCATTTTCCACCAGGAAAGTGGGTTCCACAAAGCCATTTTGTCCCTGCATCCCTGTTCCTGTGTGAGACTTTGGAATAAAAGAGCTGAGCTGATTCATTGAGTTTGCACTTGTCCTGGTCTCTCCTTTTGTGCTAACATGTTCTGCCACCAGTTTTCCCCACTACCTGCATGGTAATCAAATAGTTCCATGATACAGGTGGTGGGTCAGATTAGGATAATTAGAACTTAAAAGAAATAATAAGAAATAAACACAAAAACTTAAATGTAGGTAAAAAAAAGTGGAGCCCAGTGGGTAAATTAGCCCTGGTGGGTTTCTGGTTCCTCACAAAGAGGGAGAGCCTGTGTGCTTTATTTTATAGGCAAAAATATCAAAAGGATTTATTATGAGAAAATTTCGTCAATGTAAACAAAAGTGAGATCAAACCAGAACAGGATAATTGGGGCTTATCTACTTGTACAATATCTTCTCTATCTCCAGACAGCTTGTGCATCAAGGCTATTGAGCATGACCCTATTTCTTCCACCCATGGCAACGTGCATTTGAATTCAAAGCTATCAAACCCACAAATTCCATTCCAGTCATGGAATCTGCCCGAGTAATGGTGATCACCCACAAATGGGCATTTCTTTCACTATCATTGCACTGAAAGATTCCCAGAGTGGTTTCTCACTGTCCGAGGCTACAAAGTACAAGCAATGATCTGTTTGTTGCTCCCGACACCCTGACAGATCAACTTCAACTTCAAGATTGCATGATAATTCAGAAAAAAACATTCAAAGATCAGATTGTGTTACAGTAAACCAACTTTTTTCCTAGATCCATTCAACCAAGATCTATCTATTGAAGAGACTACCAGTAAAATCAACAAAACATTGTCTATGTGTTATAGGGCCAGACAAGAGAGGATGACCAAAAGCAGGACTGACAGATGGAGACTTTTAAAACAGACAGACCTGCACATACAAATTTCTTCCACTTAATTTGACAGACTAACTTCAACTGTGAGATTGCATAATAATTCAGAAAGCTATTCAAAACCCATATTATAGTAAAACATTAATTTATACAGGCTTATACCCTTTCTTCAACTCACTTTACCTCTGACGGACCAACTCAATTGCAACATTGTACAAAAATAAACAGAGAGAGAGAGAGAGAGAGAGAGAGAGAGAGAGAGAGAGAGAGAGACCTAGAGAGGAACCCCCAAACCCAAAACCTGACAGATAGGAGCCTTTAAAATATACCAGTCAAAACCAGTCAAGATCTTTCCCAAGAGACTACGTATACGATCAATGCAGTATTGGGCATGTCTTAAAATGGGCATTAACGGACAAAAACAACAAAAATGCAGATAAACAGAGAAAATTCCCAAATCTAAGGCCAACAAACAGATGAAAATGTAGAACATAGCAGAAGGGAATAAATGTTCCTAAGTTCGCAAGTCCCACTTAACTATGATTCCTACATGAATGGTGCCAAAGATGTCCCCACAAAGAGGGATCAGATGTTCCCACAAAGAGGAACCAGACATGTGGGATCAAGGGTCTCTGTGTTCACACAAGGGGACTTAACAGATGTCCAAGGGGTCATGATTTTACTGAGTTGGGTTTTATTTTACTAAAAGTGGACCACGATGGAGGAATGTGTACCATTCAGGGAGAGACGCTAGGCATTCCCTGAAGCTAAAATATCTTCAACAGCTGCTGGGATTGTCCCTCAATCCCTCCCTTTACTCAGAGGAATAGCATTCTGGTTCAGCCTGAAGCAACTCACTCATCCGACTCCTCTGCAGTTGGCTGTCAACAAGTTCAGCAACAACCTTGCATCCTCAACATGGAAATGGGAGGCCCGTCCAAAAAAGCTGAAGTGGGGTTGGCTTTTGTGCCCCATCTGGGGTACCAAATTTTTTACCAGAAGCTCAGTAAAAAATGCCAGTGTCCTCAATGCCAATCCAATAATGAGGATTGGTATTGAGTAAAATGAAAAAGAAGTTTTTACCACTTTGCTAGCAAAGGAGAAACACAGGGGACTTCTGTTCCAGAGACTGTGATTCTGCCCATCAGCAGTCTTTTAAAAAGGTGATTCAAAGACTAAATTTGATGTGTTCTTCGTTGCAGTTGTAATTCACCTGTTAATTTGGGAGACAGTCATTTCAGAACACTTCTAGTGCCACAACCAAAGTCCATATTACTTTGTTCCTATGGTGGGTGTGTTTCAAGGACAGATAAATCTGCCTAAAATGGGGAACAAAAGTAAAAGTAAACCTGTTTCCCCTGAGATTAGAAAGGGGTGAGTTTAGGGAGAAGCAGGAAAAAGGAAGAGAAAGAAACATGTCCATTTATAAAATAAGTGGAGGGTGGTTTCAAGATGTACAAGATCTTCAATTCCTGCCTGTTTCATGTATGTGTTCACACCTAAATACTGTATTGTTGTCTACATATGTGCTTGTGTCCACATCATGTACATGGTATCAAAATTGGCATATAAATAAATAAGTGCTCATAAATCAAAATTTAATTAAGAAATGGAGTCAAATACATTTTAGTTCATGGAACTTAAAAAAGAAGTTCACCTTAAATTAGGCAAACAGATGAGAGTAAATGTGTCTTTAAAATTATTAACTCACAAGTTTTTCTAGGTGATCAGACGATAAAGTTTTGGTTTCCATAAAATGTCTAAAGTGTAATATCCATAGCCTCTAGGGCTTTTCTTCAACAGGGAAGAGACTAATACTGTTAACTATAATTGATATTCTGGATTTACAGTTAAAATGAATAAATTATCAGAACATTTGGTAAAGAAGACATCTGATTAATTTGCAAGTTAAAATACTAAAATATCAACTGCAAAAAATAATATCAAGAACTGTGAACTTCTTAAATTCCATAAGGTAATGTATTTAAACTTTGTGTTTTCATAAATTGGTAAATAGAAAAAGTTTGAGATTAATTCATTTCTGTGTCTTCACTCAAAATATGGTTACTAAGAGTTAAGATTTGTTCAGGTGTAAATTTATATACAAAGAGTACAAAAGGTTTCAATTAAAATAGTATAAAAAACAAAGTATTCCATCTTAATAAAGTGTAGTAATTTGTCTAAATTTAGAAATTTTATGAGGATTTTTTCAAAAGTGACTTTAAAAAGGTGTCAACAGCTAGAAAAGAGACATACAAGGGTTCTAGATGTGGAAATATACTTTAATATAGAAAGTAGAAGGAAAAAGAAATGTTTGTGGATAAGAAAGTCTTTTGTGTGGTAAAGATAAAAATTGTAGAATGAATAAGATGTACATGTTAGTGGAGGTTAAATCTCACAAAGTTTGTGTGTACTTTTGTTGGCCATAATTAGCACAATCAGTTAAAGTTATTTAAGACTTTTTCCTAAGGTCAAATATTAATATAAAACCAAAGTTTAAACCACTATGTGTTAAAGTGGTAAGGATTTTTTTTTTTATAGTTAAGGGTATATTCTAAGTAATGTATTTCAAAGATATATTCTTTTTAAATTTTTTAAAAATGTGTTCTAATTAGTTATGCATGACAGTAGAATTCATTTTGATAACATCTCAGTCCTCATCTGGATTTTACCGCACCCTTTAGCCTCTCCTCCTCCACCAAGTCTTCACTGGTATTTCCATGTGATCTTGCAAATAACAATGCCATTCTCTCCCTGCTCTTTCCCCTGCACTCTGCATGTGGGGCACTCCCCAAGTCCCCAAGGAAATGTGAAGTTGGAACTGATGGACTGAGGAGGAATCAGACCCAGAGTGGTCAAGTCCATGGGCCAAGGGGAATGCACTCCAGGTGCTGATGGCAGTATTCTTCCTGGGCCACTTGGAGTCCAGGTTTTAAAAGCAAAGTTTATATCAAGGCTGGAAATAGAAATGAGTTTTATACCTCACCACAGATCAAATGTATCAAAAGATGGAGACGTTGAAACAAAACAGCTGTGAATTCTAATTTGTACTTGTTGCTCCATGTGGTTTGGGGACTGGAGAGGGGGAAGGATTATTTTGTCACTGATGTTTAGAATTTGATAGCCCTTCCATCCATTTCTTATTGTTTTTAAACTCTCTGTAGACCATACACCTCCTTATTGCTTGTAAGGGGGAGGGGAGGGCAGATCTTTTCTAAAGTCCCTTCCTTTGGGTGTCCCCAGAAGACACCCTTGCCCCACCCAGTAGGGCTGCAGGGGTTGGCACCATCCTCTAGCTCCCCTCCTCCTCTCTCTGCTGCCTTTACTCACCATTCTCCCACAAGGCTCTGTGGCTGGTCCCTTCCATGCCAAGTGGTTCTCTCTGGCAAAATGGGCAGTGACCATCCCCTGAAGTGTCATTGGGAGGATGAGCTACAGTGATGCCCAGGAAGTCCTCTGCTCAAGAGCCTACAAACACCAGCAACAACACCTTGGTCTTGACAGAGCCTCTGCCATCCTGCCAGGTCTGGCAGGTACCTCCTCAGGCAATGTCCCTGATTTCTCTTCACAGCAGCCTCCTCCAGTGCTCTGACCTTAGGAAGGTTCAGAAATGTTTGTCCCTCCCCTGCTGGGGTATTGTTTTGTCCCACCCCTGTGTCCTAGTGCCTAGCTCAGGAGCTGTTAGTGAAGATTTTCTGAGTGAGGAAGACTGCCCTGCTGCCCCCAGACTCAAAGTTGGGGGGACCCAACAGATCCCAAATCCATGGGATGCTTCCAGATGTAGGAGGCCATCCCCAGGCTAAAGGGGGCCAGGACTCTCCATTCCAGAATACAGATCATTCCCACAGAGCAAAGGTCCCACCTGGGACCAGGGGACATGTAGGCTGAGTTGTCAGCTCCCAGGGAGGTCAGGCAGGGTGTGCTGCCATGTTGCCAGAAGGAGAGACCAAATGCTAAGTTTGTGAGGGGAGGTGGAAAGGAACTTCCAGGGTTTTGCCTGAGGCTGGAGAGTCCAGGGCTGATTGGGGTGGAGGTGGAGTGGGGAAGAGTGAGCACAAGCACTACAGGATCAAGCTGTGAACCCCATGAAGGCATAAAGAACCTTTCCTCAATGAAGTGCCTGTGCCTGACACATGCTGGGTAAGTGGCCCATTCATGTGATTGACAAGTGTCTTTCTGCCCAGGTCGATGTTGAAAGAGCTGCCTCACCTGGTGACAGCTGCTGGTCCTTTGAGGTGGCAGGAGTATTTTATGGATTTGTCTCATTCCTGAGTCCCTGGGTCCAGGTCCCCATGACCTGCACAGGAGCACACATGCTATTCACTTTTTCTCTTGGGAGTTAAGTTTGCCCTTCCCACAAACCACCCTCTGGATGCAGCACCCCGAGTACCAGAGCCTGAAAACTGAACCTGAATTGACTTGTGGGCCCCCAGTTTCTTTGGTTTTTCTCTCCCCAGGGACTAACCATCACCTGAAAACCATGTCTGGAGCTGCCCTGACCTCCCACATCCTTAGACGGCATCTTCTACCTGGCCTCCCCATCTTCCCATGCTACTTCACAGGGGTGGCCTTCAGTTTGGTCACCTCGAGGACCACTGCTCTTAGCAGGGGCTGACAATTCAAGACTAAGGAATAACTGTATGAGGGGAGAAACTGCAGGTGGTGGTGGTGGGGTGCAGGCATGCATGTGTCTGTGTGTGTACATGGGCGCTTGTGTGTATGCACACATGTGTGGGTAGATTCCCTGGTGGGACTGAGTTCCATGAACAGGTAACCTCAGAGGTAGTGCTGTGGAAATCAGAGGTGCACAGGCCATGCACCAACAGCTGGATGGGCCACTCGAGGACTCCACTCTCTCCAGGCTGCAGGGAGCAGCATGAGGTCCTCACTGCACCCCTTCCCCACCTCTCACCCCAGATCTCCAGCTGCTTCCCAGAATGAAGATGGGGACTTTGCCCTGGCTGAGGATGTGGCTCTGGGCCACACCTGCCTGCAGGCTGCTCAGTAGGGAAGGCGCACATGCCACTGTGCATGGGTTAGGTGTGACATCACACTATTGTGATTAGGGACTGTACAGAATGTTCAAACCCACAAAAAGGTGGACGACCAAAATAGGTTTTGTTTGTGGTCCTGGGACTGAACCCAGGGTGCTCCACCACTGAGCCACACCCAAGCCCTTTTAAATTTTTACTTTGAGGCAGAGTCTTGCTAAGTTGCTGGAGCTGTCCTGGAACTCCTCCTGCCAAGGACCCTGAGATGCTGGATTTACAGGCTTGCACCACCATGCCCAGCAGGCCACAATATTCTGCTATAGTTTTTCACATTTGTTTTCTCTCACTTTTTTATATGTACATATATTTTCTAGAGTGATTTGAATGCTATTTTTAGACATTGGTATACTTCACCTTTCTGAAGTTCTGGCTAAGCTTTTGTAGCATTAAAGTTTTATGGAAAAAAACTTAGTAAGTTCTCACATCAACAGTCTATGTACATTAAGAAACCAGAAGAGCAAACAAATCCAAAGTACTCAGAAAGAAGGGAATCAGAAAGGCTTATTTATTCATGTGAGGACACTGGAGAATTCAATCATGGGCCTTGCATGTATGGGCTAGATAAGTGTGCTACCACTGAGCAGCAAACCAACCAGGGAATCACAAATATAAGAGTAATAACCATTTAAATCAAAGACAGAAACTAATAAAAGAAAATCCATATTTTAGAAAAAAGTTTCAGTGTTGCCGGGCATCGTGGTGCAGGTCTGTAATCCCAGCGGCTCAGGAGTCTAAGGCAGGAGGCCCATCAGTTCAGACCAGCCTTAGCAAGGCACTAAGCAACTTAGTGAGACCTTTTTTCTAAATAAAATACAAAATAGGGCTGGGGATGTGGCTCAGTGGTTGAGTGCCCCTGAGTTCAATACCTGATACCCTTCACCCCCACACAAAAACTACACGGTTTTAACTTTATCACTTAGATTCATTGTCTGGCTCAGAATGGTGGTGCTCACCTTGAATCCTGGCACCTCATGAGGTTGAGGTAGGAGGATTGCAATTTCAAGGTCAACCTATGCAGCTTAGCCAGAACCTGTCCCCAATAAACCATAAAAATGGATGGAATTGGGCTAAGGTTGTGGCTCAATGTTAGAGCGCTTACATACTACATGTGAGGTGGAGCGTTCTATTGTCAGCACCATATAGAAATAAACAAATTAATTAAAAGTATTGTGTCCATCTACAATTGAAAATATATAAAAATAATGGCTGGAAATGTGACTCAGTGGTTAAGTGCCCCGGGGTTCAATACCCAGTACCAAAACAAAAACAAATCAAAAACAAAAACAAACAGCCCTGCAATCTATCTGGACTTTACTGTTGTGCATGGCTTGCTTGGGTTAATGGGTGACAATCATTTTAGTTTTCTATATAAACATTCATTATCCCAGCACCATTTAGTGGTAAATGAGATTACTGTGTTCTCGGATCACCATGTCAGGCCAGGTGACCATGTGAGTGTTTCTCAATACTTGTTGGCTGGCTGCTTTCTCTGATTTTACATCCACATTGGTCTTCCTTACCTCCAGTTCCTCTGAAACTTCATCCTCTACCTCCTCCTTTTTCAAAGTCACCTTGACCATTCTTGTCTGCATTTTCATTGTATTACATCCTTAGCTAATTTGGGGGAAGAATTCACCTCCAAAATACTGAGACTTCCACCCGACCACTGTGGATGTTCTATTTATTTGTCTTTAATTTCTCTTAACAGTGCTCTGTGGCTTTTGGTGTAGAGGTCTTGTGCATTCGTTCTGTGGGGTTTTATGTTTACTAATGTTTTGTAAGTGTTATGGTTTCTACCATTTCATATTCTGATTATTGCTTGTATATAGAAATGCAACTGATTTTTTATATTGCCCTTATATCCAACAACCTTGCTAAATTCACCTATTATTAAAATCGCTTGTTGATGGATTCCCTTGGATTTTCTAATACCTACTTGTTATCTCCAAATGGTGACAGTCTTAAAAATCCTGGATGCTGTTGGCCTTTCTGCCCTGCTCTGCTGTACTGACTGTGACCCTCAGGACTGTTGAACGGTGTGGTCAGAGTGGACATTCTTGTCTTGTTCTGGATTTCAGGGGAATTGACTCTCAATATTTCACCAATTTGTGTGAGATTTCTGTGGATCATTTATGAGATTACAAACACTTCATCCTATTCTTAGTGTTCTAAAGGTTTTTAATCATTCATTCTGTTTTATCATTTTCTTTCATCTGTTGAAGTGGTCATGGAATATTTCTTTTACTTTTGCCTCTGTTGATGTGTTCTGGTCAGGGTTCCCCAGAAAAACAGAGCTGAGAGTACATATGGTATAATATAGGTATAATTGTTTCGATATATAAATATTTAAATAGCGTATACTACGTAATCATTTTATCATGTAATCATTTATATTAGTATAATAAATTTATACATAATGTCAATTGTGTATTTAGAAAATATTATATCATAATAATATGTAGTAATTGTATATTATGTATAACATACTAATGTGTAATTATGTGCAATTATATATTATTGTTGTATAATTGTATATTGCATATTATGATTTTTTAATACATTTGCATTTCCATTTATGAGAATAAATGGTCTATATATTTTAAAAATTCCCTGAAATAGCTTTTTGAAGATTATTCTGACTTCATAAAAAGAGTTAGAAAATATTTCTTCTTTTTCTATTCTCTGGAATGAATTGGGCAATATTAATGTAATTTCATACAGATTTGTAAGAATTCACAAGCAGAGCCACCTTGTTATAAAATTTTCTTTATTTGAAGATTAGACAAATTCAATTCCTATATTGGACTATTCATATTTAATTTTCTTCTCTCAAATTGATAGGGTGCAATATTTGAAGAATTTGCATATTTAATCCAAATGGTCAATTCCATTGGCATACTGTGTTGATGTATCCACTTCGGTTTTTTGGTGTGTGTAGGTACATAGAGATGTTCCCTTCCAAAACATTGATGCCAACAATTTTTATTTAGTGTTTGTTTTATCTCTATCGTTCTGGTTAGGCCTTAAAATTTTACTCATTATTTTTAAAGAATCAACTTCCATATCATTGATTTCCCAATTACATGTGTTTTTTATTTTATTCATTTCTGACATATTTTCTATGTTCCTTAAGTTTATTTACTTTTCATTCTCTAGTCTTTTGAGAGTAAACCTTAAGTAATTGATTGTTTTTCAGGGCTTTTTGAATATTATATTGCTTTTGCAATTAAGTCTATACATTTAGTTTTAATTATTGCTTTAGCACATCCCCCAAATTTGAAAATGTCCTATTTTTGTTATAATTTAATTCAATAACGTTATGTAATTTCTAATTTGATATCTTATTTGACCAAAGGATTATTTAATAATGTATCATTTTTAGTTGAATATTTTCTAAATTTTTGTCATTTATATCTAACTTAAATTCATTTTGGTTGGAGAGCACACTGAATTAGTTCAATTTGTAGAAATTTTTGGAGACTTCTTTTTTAGTTTGTGTTTATTTGTAGTCAAGTCACATGTAAAATTACTTTTTTGTGTGTTTGGTTCTCAACTTTAGCATGTGCATAGGTTCATGTTGTTAAATGCTTTTTCTCCATGTAGTGCTATAATCACATAATTTTCTTTCTTTTGTTAATATGGTGGATTACCTTGGTGGATATCAATTCTGAAGCAACATTGCATTCCCAGGATAAAAATCACTTGGTTTTTACATATGATTGTGTATATTGCTAAACTCTATTTATAATTTAATGTTGTGGATTTCTGTGTCTATACTCACAAGAGCTATTTGTTTATGGTTTTCTTTCTTGAACTGATTTGTCTCTTTCCCTCCCTCCCACCCTTTTTCCTTCTTTTGTACCAGAGTAATCACTGCCTCATGAAACGAACATGAAAGCATTCCCTTTTTCTAATTTCTGAAAAGGATAATGGAGACCTGATGTTAGTTTTTTCATAGACATTTGGTAGAACTTGCCAGTGAAACCATCCAGCTTGACGTTTACCTTTTCAGAAGATTTTAAACTGTAAATTCAGTTTCTTTCCTGTGCATAAGACTGTCAGGTGTCCATTTTTCCTTGGGTGAGCTTGGTAGATGCAGTCATTTGGGAAATGCCATTTCATCTCCATGGTGGGGCCTGTGTGTGGGTATGTGCTTAGGCCTCCATGGCCCTGCCATGGTCCTGGGGTCTGTGGCCACAGCCCCTTCTTCATTTCTGAAATCAGTAACTTCTGTCTCTTATGTTCTTTATTCTTATAATAGTTTCTTTACTTTTTGTTAGTCTGGCTTGAATTGTGTCAATTTTATCCATTTTTTCAAAGGATCACCTTCCAATTTTATTAATTTTTTTCATTTTTTTTTGTTTTCAATGTAATTGATTTCTGTTGGTATGTTTTCCTTTCTCTTTGTGTGTTTTGTCTCTATTCTTGCTTTTTTGTGTTCTAGTTTCTTAAGATAGAGGCTTAGGTTTTTGATTTGAGATCTTTATTTTTTTCTAAAATAAGAAAATACTCTAAAATTTCCTTTAATACTGCATTACCTCATATCCTACTAATTTTGCTATGTCATAGTTTCCTTTTCATTTCATTTGGTCATCTTTATATTTTAAATGTTTGTTATTTGTGCATTCTTTATTTCATGTTGACCTCATCAGAGATGTAGCTTATTTATTAGTGTGCTTAAAGAACCAATTTTGGCTTTTTTGTCTTTGTTAAGTATGAATTGCATCTTTTATGTTTACTATTTATCTTATTTTATTTAGGTTTATTCTGTAATTTCTTTCCATCTTCTTAAAATGGAGGCCTAGCCCATTAATTGACAGCCTTTCTCACACGCATTTAAGTACATGCATTCTATGTGCTACTTTTTTGCTACTATACCTTTGAATTGTGTTAGTTGAGGTGCTAAGAGAGCCCAAGTGTTCCTGCACAAGCCATTGGGTGATTGTGGTGGGCTGGCTTGGGGTTTTTTTGAGACTCTAGCATGCCCTGTGCCTTGGAAACCCTTGGATATGAGTGATCTGAGGCAGATAGTGGGACACGGATGATGTCTGCACATTAATCACTTTCACTCAAGGCAAGGTTACTCACCGAGCACTTCGCCAGTTGGGGACTAGGGTCGTGGCTGAACCCATCAATTTTTTACGTGGACTACCTTCTTCCACAAGAAGCTCTCCTTCTCTCTTGCTGTTTTAGAATGTCAGTGTGAATGAACATGTTTATCAATGAACTCGATAAATTGTCAATACAATTATTTATGTTAAAATTCTAATTATTATTGTATACTATTTGTACACAACAATGGGTGTCATTGTGGCAATTCCACACATGCATATAATGTGCTTTGATGGTAGCCCCTGGCCCATTCCCTTTTCTAATGGTCCCCCTTTCAATTCTCATGTTGGCTTTGTTTCTTTCTAGATTCCGCATGTGAGAGAATACAAGTGGTACTTTTCTTTCTGAGTCTGACTTACTTTGTGAAGATTATGTTCTCCAGTTCTGTCTGTTTTCCTGCAATTCACAACCCTAGTCCCTAGTTCCATCTGTTTTCCTGCAATTGACATGTGGCAGAATAATATTCCATCATGGACCACCTTTTCTTTATCCATTTATCCAATCATTGGTATCCCACAACTTGGCTGTTGTGAATAGTGTTGCATTAACAGGATCATGCAGGTGTGTGATAGCATGCCCACTTTGATTCTAGAGAATATATACCCAAGACTGAAATAGCTGGACTGTATAGTAGATGTACTTGTGGTTTTTGAGGAACCTTTATGTTGTTTTGCATAGCAACTGCACTAATTTACATTCCCTCCAACAGTGTATGAGTGTTCCATTTTCTCCACATCCTCTCCAGCAGTTATTATTTTCTTTTCTTTCTCTTTTTGGTTTGAAGGATCGAACCCAAGCACACTTAACTACTGCACCATATCCCCAGTGTGGTGAGCCGCCTCGCCACCATGATAAGATGGCGCTGGTTTCCTGAAGTGCTTTCTAGGTAAACAAGCCCATATTTGGTTGAGCTAACTGTTGCAAATGGGAGCACCTATGAACATAGGCCAAGTGGCAGGAGTAGATTGGCTATTGCAAGAGTATAAAAGTGTATGAGTTCGGCTCAAGAGGAAGAAGAAGAAAAACCATGGTTTTATAATATTAAGGTCCTTATTAAACTGCTGACGGAAGATTCCTGTGTCATGCTTTCTTGCGGGCGAGGGACACGACAAGTGGTGCCGAAACCCGGGAATCAGAACTTTCAGTGGTCAGGGGGTGCACCGGTAAGTACCACAGGTAAGTGGGGTCTGTGGAGCTTCTCTGAAAGAGAGAGCGGGAATCGACCTTGCATAGTCGATCAACAAAGATTTAATCGACCTTGTATAGTCGATCAACAAAGATTTAATCGACCTTGCATAATCGATCAACAAAGAAAAATATTTAATCGACCTTGCATAGTCAATCAACAAAGAAAAATATTTTGTTTTCGCTTTCATTCTGCTTGCTCTAAATGCTGCTTTCATTATGGGCAATTCTCCATCTAGTTCATTAGTACAGCCTTTAGATTTTTTGTTGCGCTCTAAAGAGCTCAAGGTTAAATGCAGTACTTTAGAAACATTCCTTGTAAGAATTGATAAAGCAGCCCCATGGTTTGCTATCTCCGGAAGCTTGATTCCTACTAGCTGGGATAAGTTGGGAAAAGATTTGGATTTCCTTCAGGAGCAGGGACAATTGGAGAAAGGAGTGATACCACTATGGAAATTAATAAAAGGATGTATTCTTGATGGTAGATGTCAGGAAGCTATTCATAAAGGACAGGAAGTTCTTGAACAACTACATGAGGAGAAGTCCGAGGATTCTATGAGTACTTCCAGTAAACATAGTGCAGGAGAGCAGGTTTATGGAACTATTCCAAAGAGAAGACTGTACCCAGATTTAAAAGCCCTTAGAACACCAGAAGATACAGGGGAGTCAGAATCAGACGGTGTTGAGGAAGTGAAAGAGCTAACGCAGAACTTATGGAAGGTGAAGATAAAAGAAGGGGGAACTAAGAGGCAAAAAGATTTCAGACAGAAGGACTATGAGGAAGAACAGAAGCCAGCTCTAGCCTATGATCCTCCCCCATATGTGGGAGGGGTTCCAGGCACTGGTAGAGCTTTTAACTCTGCAGCTTGGAGGGCTGCCCATGTGGAGTTGAGGTTTGCCTGTCCTGTATTCCAGGACAATGATGGGGGAAGACATCAGGAACCCATAGAATTTAAAACGATAAAGAATATAGCAGAATCTGTCCACACTTATGGTGTGGATGCTGCTTTTACTATTGCCCAAATAGAGGGGCTCAATAGATTCTGCACGACCCCCTCAGAGTGGGCCAGTTTAGTGAAAGCTTGTGTTTCCCCGGGTAAATATTTAGACTGGAGAGCCTTCGTGTTAGAGGGGGCCAATGAACAGGCTGCACGCAACCAAGCTATGGGCAAACCTGCCTGGGATGTGGATATGCTTCTGGGGCAGGGTAGATTTGCCAATCAGCAAACAGGCTTTCCATTAGAGGTTTATGAACAAATTAATAAGATCTGCATTGCTGCCTGGAAAGCACTCCCTAATAAAGGAGAGGTGCGAGGTAACTTAACAAAAATTGTCCAAGGCCCCACAGAAGCTTTTTCAGATTTCGTGGCTAGAATGGTAGATGCAGCAGGGAAGATCTTCAGGGATGCTAATGTAGCTATGCCTTTAATTACACAATTAGTATATGAACAATGTACAAGAGAAAGCAGAAATGCTATTAATCCATTTAAAAGCAAAGACATAGAGGCATGGATGAAAGCTTGTAGAGAAATAGGTGGCCCATTAACAAATGCAGGCTTAGCTGTTGCCTTCCTTCGCATGGAAGGACTATTAAAGGCTTTATTAAAGGCTAATGGAGCACCTTTAGAGGTTTCCTCAGCTAGGAAGTTTTTAAAAACTGTAGAAGACAAAGCCCCTTGGTTTTTAGATAAGGGCTTGTTGGATCAAGAGAAACTATCACAAGAGACAGAAAAAGGCCCCCCCTCCTGATCCCTTCCACGCAGCTCCATGGCCACCTAGGGAGGGAACACCCATGTCCTTGAAGCAGTCCTCCCCCTAGGCAGAGATCTCAGCAGCTCCATTCCTCAAAAGTAGTAAGAAATAATGTTTTGTGATTTTCTGCATTCAAACCTAACCTGATTTCTCAACCAGGAAGAAAAAGGGTTAAAAAGTCCTGGGTGATCCACCCTCACCCCCTGCCTGGCCTTGCTGAAGCCTGCATTGGAATGTAAACTGCAACAGTCTCAGCGGGAAAGGGGGGTAACCTAAAGATAAGAAAAAGAAAACAAAAGTGTGTCTGTTTTAAACTTCTGGGTTGCTACACAAAACTAACTCATTTTCCAGGATTCTTGTTTTGTTTTGTTTTTCTTTAATGCTGTATTTTTGAGCTCATAATTTTCATCCTGCATACCTAGGTTAATGATTTTTTTTTCTTTTTGATCAGTTCTATTTTTTATTCAATTAAAGTTTTTGAACATCTGTTACATTGCAATGGAGATTCACCTATAAAGTTACAAGGCCTTTGATTTTGTGTTATTTCTATGTCGTGCTGTCTGGTGTCATGTTTTGTCTGTATCAAAACTGAGCGCTCCTAAAATTAAAATTTAAAAATGGATCCAAATACTTTTATTCACATGATTTTAAAAGGTTCAATTTAAATTGAGTAAACTAATAAAAGTGAAATTTCTTTAAAAATAACTCGCAAGTCTCTAGGTGGTCAAGCTAATAAAATATTGATGTTAATAAAATGTCTAATATCAATTGTTTCTAGGACTTTTCTTCAACAGAAAAGAGACAACAAATACTGTTCAGGACACCTGCCTGCTTTCTTGGGTTTTGACAGAATAAGTAAATTAGAGTTAACATATATGGGATTACTCAAATGTGTTTGTAGAGACATCTGATTAATTTACAAAATTAAAATGCTCATTGTTAAATAACACCAAGTACTCTTAACTCCTTAAATTCCATGGAGTATCATACTTAAACATTATTGGTGCTTTCATAGGTTGGTAAATAAAAAGGGTTTAAACTTGCTTTGTGTCATCACTAAACTAAAAACAAGGTTACTAAGAGTTATGTCCTAACAAGTGGAATTCTATATACAAAGGGTCCCAAAAGTTTTAACTGTGTTTCAATTAGAGTACTATAAACAACAAACTATTTAATCTTATTAAAATAGAGTAATTTATCTAAGTTCAGAAATTTCATAAGAGTTGTTTCAGAATGTGAACAAAAAGGGGTCAACAGATAGGAAAGAGAGAATAAAAGGTTCTGGGTTTGAATATATATTTAATAAAAAATAAAAAAAAAATGTTTCTGGGTAAGAATGTGCCTGTGTGATGGAATACATGAGGGTCTAAGTAAGTGCTAAGAAAGTCTGTGTGTAAGTAAAGGGCAAGTTTCAACAAGTCTGTGTGTAACTAAGTTGGTTGTGTGTATGTGAGACAGCTAAAGCTATTAAAGGTTTTTCCTAAGGTGAAATACTAATGTTCTGATATAAACCAAAGTTTAATCTACATGGTAAAATGACATGGTAAAATGGCAAGGATTTCTTAGAAACACTAATTTACTCTTAACTTTGTGTCTATTAAGTTTTATTCTTTAGAACAATTAGTCTTAAAAATTGAGGTGTATACAATTATGGTTAAACAACTGTTAAAGTATTGTACTGTGTTACAGAGTCTACATTTTTCTTAAAAAACTAAATTTGGTAAGAAAAAAGTGTCAAGGTAATTGTAAAATGGTTTCTAGTTGTATATGAAATGTGTTCATATTTTTCAGGTACACAAGATTTTAAAGCAAGGAATTTATTAAGCTCTGCTATTCTCCAGATTAAACTTGTCTGTAATGGTAATCTTAAACTTATAAAAAGTAAATTTTAATTGGGGATTTATTTCTATCATTTAATGTTCTATTATAGGACCTGCTATCAATGGGGTACGTGTAAAATTTGTTACTTTTTACATTGAGATAAAAAACTTCAAATATAAATGTATTTATAAAAGTTAGAGCCTAACTTGTTTAAAGGTTAATTTTGTGAAACATAAAGGTATTTTGCCACTTTATCACACAAAAGGAGAGTTAAAAACTCTCTCAGCCTTTCTTTAATTCATGTTTTAGATACAATGTTAAATTGTGTTAATTATAAAGTTTATATAGACTCAGGAAACAGTATATGTAGACTACTTAATGATATTTAAGAAAGAAACAAAGATCAACATCAAAATTAGAACACTTAAGATTTGTAAGGAGCCACGCCTTACCTGAGATAAGGCTCTGCCTCCCACCTTACTACATGTTAGAGTGACTCCAAAATAAGTCAGACTTCAGCTTATTTAAAGTTATAATCAAAAGATTGTTTTTTTTTGTTGTAAAATTACTATAATCTCAAATAGGGAATATAATGTGGTTCTCAGTCAAAATTCAAAATAGCTATTATACAAACAGAATATATTTTTACTCTTACTTATTTCATTTTGTAAAACTGTTACCTATTAATGTTTTGCAGAAGTAGCTGCTTCAAGAACACGCAACCTAGGTAACTTGTGATAATAAGCCATCATCTAACAAATAGTGGTAACAGATACAAGAACAAATAGTGGTAACTTCCAGAACTAATGCAGACTCCAGTTAGATAAAAGGGTAAATAACTGTAAAGTTATGGACATTAACGTTAAAGCCCAGTACTCTTACTTTATGACTGGTGAGACTGGCTTGCTGGATGATTAAGATCAAACTTAGAGATTGGAGTACAGAAGGCAAGATACACCAGTATTTGGATCTTTTGCCCTCAGTCAGCCTGAACCCAGGGAATAAGAGGACTTCTCTAAGGAGCACTTAAGGTGTTGGAAACTGTAGGTGCCATCAATCCTAACAACAAAGTTTCATCTTTATTTACTCAGTTACAAAATTTGATTTTGGGCCGTTCTGCACCCTTTTTATCCTGTACATATAAGAGCTCATACGTCTCTCCCTGGACCTATTGTTGAAGAAAACCCAAGGACAGATGCCGCTACCTGCACAATTTGTTTTCTTTCTTCTCTTGACAGTGCTCGAGACTTTCATAATAAGTTTCATGTTAACTCCCAAACACTTCGCAAACGCTTCTCTATTCCTCGAGCAGAAGCGAGACAGATTGTCTTAGACTGTTCTCATTGTGTTTCATTTCATCATCTCCCTTCTCTTGATGTTAACCCCCGAGCCTTGCGACCTCTTACAATTTGGCAAATGGATGTAACTCATATTGCAGAGTTTGGTTTCCTAAAATATGTTCATGTCTCAGTAGATACTTTTTCTGGAGTTATGCATGCCTCTGCTTTGGCAGGAGAAACAGGCCATCATGTCATCTCCCATTGCCTAGAGGCTTGGACCGCCTGGGGCCTTCCATGCTCCTTGAAGACAGATAATGGGCCGGCATACACTGGTCAACAATTCACCTCTTTCTGCTCCACTATGGGAGTGCAACTGACTCATGGCTTCCCTTACAACCCCCAAGGTCAGGGAATCATGGAGAGAGCTTATAGAACGATTAAAGAACTTTTGCAAAGACAAAAAGGGGGAATAGGAGCAAGCCGTACTCCTAAAGAGCGTTTGTCTTTGGCTCTTTTTACCATTAATTTTTTAACTTTGGATGCACATGATAATTCTGCGGCTGACAGACATTGTTCGCCGCCTGCCCCCCCTTTTCTATTTCTATTATCAAACAGTTCGGAAGCGATTTTAAATTGTTCTAATGACAATATTACCTGCCTGCTTTCAGAGTGTTGGAACGGTAGTGAATCTGTTGCTGTGATTGTAAAGGTACCCACCTTTGTACCTGTCCCAGTGGAGGTCAATCCAGATAATTTTCCGTTGGTGAACCTCTTCAGAGAAAAGAGAGACTTTGGCATTACCGCAGCCATAATAACTGCTATTGCTGTCTCTGCTGCTGCAGCCACTACCGCTGCTCTAGCCATGACCAATCAAGTTCAAACAGCACAAACCATTTTTCAAGTCATACAGCAAACTGCACAGGTGTTAGAATCCCAGGACCGCGTCAACAGACATATCTTATCTGGGATTTTGGCGGCGAATCAAAGGATCGATTTACTACAAGTACAGTTTGATGAACTTTTCAACATTGCACAAGTTGGATGCATCGGGAATCATAAACACATGTGTATAACTCCAGTAAGATATGAAGAAGCAAAGAATCAAAGCCACTTGATTTCCGCCTTTCTTGCAGGCAACTGGTCCTTAGAAGCTGAGAAAATGATGAATCAACAATTATTGCAGATTGCGATTTTAAATGACACTCGTGTTGAGCCTGTTACTTTGAGTCAGTTCTCTAACTGGCTCACCTCTGCCTTTAGTTATTTTAAAGAATGGGTTGGTGTGGGGATCTTTGGATGTATTTGTCTTGCAGGTATTTGCCTTTGCCTTTGGTTTATTTGCAAGCTAAGAGCGCGTCAAGCACGTGAAAAGGTGGTGTTAATTCAGGCTGTGTTAGCCATTGAACAAGGGGTGTCACCTTCTGTATGGTTGGCTAATCTGGCACGGGAATAAGTGGCATTTTTAGTATATCTCTGTTAGAGTTAGAATTATCATTTACGCTAGGTGTCTGCAGGGTATTGCTGTAATTACTATGTACTTTTCTTTAAGGACTGTGAATTTGCATTCTGGGGATTTCTTGTACTAATTAAGGCTTCAATTGTCTTGTAACTTCCACCTTTGATCTTGAGCTATAACAATGATGTTGGAGGAGAGAACTGTTACTGTATGCCTTGTGTTCATTATGGTGCCCCTGTATTGTGCAGCATTGGCAAGAAGGGTGATGTGTTTTCCTACGTCGGGCCTTTGCAGTTGCGCAAGCTGGATAAGCTCCCCCAAGTATGGTTTTCCATACCGCTATGTCTTCATGGACACAGGATGCGAGGCAAAGCACTGCACTTGAGAGTTATTTTTAAACCTCAAGGAAGGCATGCCCTATCGCATGTGGGTTTGATGTCCACGTCCCACCCTACGAAAAAAGGCATCGGCTTAGGTGATGTCAGGCCCGGAGAAGGCGCCACTCTGGGACTGACGTTCACTATTTGCCACTTTTGCACAGTAGGATAGGACCTCTACCTTCACCTGTGTTCATAAAATAAAGAAGGGGGAGCTGTGGTGAGCCGCCTCGCCACCATGATAAGATGGCGCTGGTTTCCTGAAGTGCTTTCTAGGTAAACAAGCCCATATTTGGTTGAGCTAACTGTTGCAAATGGAAGCACCTATGAACATAGGCCAAGTGGCAGGAGTAGATTGGCTATTGCAAGAGTATAAAAGTGTATGAGTTCGGCTCAAGAGGAAGAAGAAGAAAAACCATGGTTTTATAATATTAAGGTCCTTATTAAACTGCTGAAGGAAGATTCCTGTGTCGTGCTTTCTTGTGGGCGAGGGACACGACACCCCAGCCCTTTTTAAATTTTAAATTTTGAGACAGGGTCTCACTGATTTTCTTTGAGCGTTGCTAAGTTGCTGAGGTTGACCTTGAACTAGCGATCCTCATGCCTCCCAAGTCTCTGGGGTTACAAGTGTGCACCACCACACCCAGCTCATTTCCTTGGTAATAGTCATTCTGACTGGACTGAGAGGGAATCTTAATGTAGTTTTTATTTGCATTTCCCTAATTTCTAAGATATTGAGCATTTTTTGTGCGTGCATTTATTGACCATTTGTACTTCTTTTCTTGAAAAGGTTCTGTTCATCTCTTTTGCCCTTTTATTAACTGGATTACTTTTTGTTGTTGAATTTTTTGAGTTCTTTATATACTGTGGTGTTGGGAGAAATCCTAGTTCTTGGTTGACAGCAGTGAACATCTTAAGTGTGTAAACCTGCAGGGAGGAGCATTCCACTTCGGCCACCTAGGAAAGTACACAACTCCCCCAGATTGACTCAATGTTACCAAGGGAACCCAAATAGGAACCTGGTGGTCTGATCCCCCGTGGCACATTGTGATTGGGCAAAAAACCTATAAAATGTATAACTGTTCCCACAATAAACAAGTTTGCAGGCTGCTCACCACAAACCTGCTTCCACCCAACTCCCAGAGTCTGGGTCTTGACTCCATACTGCTTACCCCTTGTATGAGCCAGTCTGGCCCAAGAGAAGCTACATCTGGTGCCCAACATGCATCAACTACCCATGCACCTCGGGATTGGTAAGTTACCCCTATTCGGTAAGGGCCCCTTTGTGTTTGGTGTGCCAATGGTCCTGTGAGGGTGAGCATAAGACTCCTTTTCCCCCTCTCTTCCTTGTAGTGTCCTGATCCCCGAGAATAGGCACACACTGCCCCTCATATCGGGTGCCTTTCCTCCAGTGGCTACACTTTCACTTTCAGTTCTCCCGTCAAGTTCACATAAAGAATTGATCCCCCCAGAATTTGGAACCACATCTCCCTCTGTGGAGATTTCTACCAGAGACACCGTGTGGGTATACATTTGTGACCTAACAACTCACAGAAGTTCCCCACTGAGCAAGAGACATTGCATCCTAAACACCTCTTTGTTTGTTGGAAGATAGGCTCCCTTTGTCCTCCCAGTGTTCCCCTATCTTAGGCTTAGGGATACTCCTTGCAAGTTACCTTACATTCCTTCTCTGTCCTTGAGAGATTCATTTAATCCAATCCACAACTCAACACCACCCTTTCATGTAACTCCACTCCATAACAATGGGAAACCTCCCCGCTAAGCAGCAAGCTCCTCAACTCACTGCCTTAAAGGCACTTCTCTCACAGCGAGGGCTTAAAGTGAAACCAAAAGATCTCACCTGTTTTTGGGACAAATCAGTAATCATTGCTCCGTGGATCAGCCCTGAAAACATTTGGGATCCCCAAATTTGGATAAGGGTTCTTTACTGACAAGGAAATGACCCTCCAAGCCTCCACTTCAAGCATTGTAACCTCTGAGGACAAGGAGGAAGATACCCTTGGAATGAATTGCCCTCTCCTGCTCCCTCTGGAGTTCCCTCTGTGAGGTGGGAACTTTAAAAAGGTCTTCTTTTCCTCCCAAGAATTCATTTGCAGCATACCCCATCAATTTTGGCACTGAAGGGGTGGTGAAAGGCCTTGGATCCCCACCTTACTCCCAGACCTACCCCTCCTTAGGAAGGCCTCACAGGATTCTGGTCCCAACTTCCCTTACTCTGAAGAAGTAACTTCCCACAAATTTTTGCAATAGAAAGCCTCCTACGAGGAGGAAGCAGAACTGACAGTGTGTAATAACTTAATGTTGGACATGCTTACAGGGCATGGTGCTTATATTAGCCCACAAGATCAATTGCAAATTGGTAACTTTATGTTTTTGACCAAGTCAAATATTTGCTTATGAATGGGAAATATCCAAAGGCCATTACAGAGTTCCTAAACTTCTTTGATGATAGGAATTATAAGATCTCAAAGAATAAAGCTTAATTATGCAAACAGGTTCAATACTTAGGATTTCAACTGTCTCCAGGAATCCACAAACTAAGGCAGGAAAATAACCACCATAGGACAATATCCTCTGCCCCAGGAATATCAAAAATGGGCCTTATTCAAGATCCTGTCCTCAGCTTACCTATGAAGCAAGATTTAAACTGTTTGTCACTGAGGGGAAAATAAATCCTGGATGGCAGGCATGGGCAGCTTCATAGCCAATGGCATATCTCAGTGAGGAGCTTAGCATAGTAACTTCATTTTCAAAAGTAATGAAAAATAATGTCTCATAATTTTCCTTGACATTCAAATCTGTCCTGAGAGAAATTTTTAAAATGCCCTAGGCATTAAGTTTTTGCTAGAGCCTCTTATCTCAGTTCCTTTCAGATCTCAGTCATGGCTTACATTGAAAGGTAAATAGAGGAAGCCAGAAGGTCCAGTGGGAGACTAGTCTCAAACTAAAAAAAAAAAATGTGAAAAGAGTCTTACCTGAACTCCAGCAAAAGTAAATTGTATAGTGCTTTACTATAATAATTAACAGTCATGTTATTTTTACAGGACTCTTGTTTTTTCCTTAAATTCTATATTTTTTTGAGCTCGACTTCTTTGATCAGTTCCATTTCTTTTATTCAACTCTAGAGTTATTTTTGAATACCTGTTACATTGCAATGGAGATAAAACTACAAGGCCTTCACTTTTGTGTTATGTGTATATCGTGTTGTCTAATGTCATGTTGTCTATGTATGTACCTGACAACAAAATTGACATAAATAACAAGTGCTCAAAAAAATTAAAATTAAAAAAATGGATCCAGATACTTTTAATTCATGTGATTTAAAAAGGTTCAATTTAAATTGGGTAAATAATAAACTAATAAAAGTAAAATGTCTTTAACTCACAAGTCTCTAGGTGGTCAAACTAATAAAATGTTGATGTTTATAACATGTCTAATATTAATCATTTCTATGAATTCGCTTCAACAGGAAAGAGTTGGCAGATATTATTCAATACACTTGTCTGATATCTTGGTTTTACAGTTAAATAAATAAATTAGACTTAAGATATATAATATTACTCATATATGTTTGTTAGAGACATCTGATTAATTTGCAAAGTTAAAATGTTAACTAGTAAATAACATTGAGTACTCTTAAATCCTTAAATTCCTTGGAGTAACATACTTACACATTATTGGTGTTTGCATAGATTGGTGTAGGGACCATTCCTCAAGCTTATCTGACAGCAGTCGCTGACACCATGGTCTCAGTAAGCCAAACAGTCTGGACAGAGAAACTGAGGTAATGGTAAAGACTCACCATGGAATGAAGATCTTTGCAGCTGTTGAGGCTGAGCTAGGAGGTGAGGGGAGGCCTCACACTGTCATGCATCCCAGAAAGCTGTGATGTGAGCTTGCCCGCACTGCCTTGCCTCATGCTGTGTGCAGGAGCTTGCAATTCCCCCAGTCCTTTGTCTCAGACCTGTTGCTGGGCAGAATGGTCAGGCATGTTTGGTTTGTTTACATTACCTCGACCCTCAACATATAGATCACCTATAGACTGACTCTGTTATACTTTAACAAGAGTGTTAACCTGATTGGATAATGTGCCTATATATGTCCTGTGCAACCCTAAATAAGAGCTCAATCTCTGATGCCGGAGTAAGTGCACTGGGTAAGGCTAGGTAAGGTAGGCATTGTTCGCCCTTACCCTCAGTTAACCCCATCACTGAACATCTACAGATTGGTGAATAAAAAGGGTTAAAAATTGCTTTGTGTCATCTCTAAAAACAAGGTAACTAAGAGTTAAGTCCTAACAGGTAGAATTCTATATACAAAGGTCTCCAAAAGTTTCAACTGCGTTTCAATTAGAGTACTATAAATAACAAAATGTTTAATCTTATTAAAATGGAGTAATTCATCTAAATTCAGAAATTTCATAAGAGTTGTTTCAGGATGTGAATAGCAAGGGGTCAACATATGGGAAAGAGAAAATAAAAGGTTCTAAATATGAAAATATGTTGAAGAACCAAATGTTCCTGGGCAAGAAAATGCTTATGTGGTAAACATGAGGGTCTAAGTAAGTGCTAAGAAAGTCTGTGTGTAAGTACAGGGCAAATTTCAACAAGTTTGTGTGTAACTCAGTTGGTTATATGTATGTGAGACAATCAGTTAAAACTATTTAAGCTTTTTCCTAAGGTCAAATACTAATGTACTGATATAAAACAAAGTTTAATCTATACAGTAAAGTGACAAGGATTTCTTAGAAACACTAATTTACTCTTAACAATATGTCTGTTAAGTTTTATTCTTTAGCACAATTAGTCTTAAGAATTGTGCTTTATACAATTATGATTAAATAACAACTGTTAGAGTATTGTACTAATTTACAGAGTCTAAAGTCTTCTTTAAAAACTAACTTTGGTTAATATAAAAGTATCAAGGTAATTGGAATGGCCATTATTTTTTTATTAAATGTGCTCATTTCTTCCAGGTATACAAGTCTTTAAAGCAGGAAATTTATCAGCTGCTATTCTCAAAATTAAACTTATCTGTAATGGTAATTTTAAACTTATAAAGAGTAAATTTTATTGGGGATTTCTTTCTATCTTTTAATGCTCTATTACAGGACCTGTTATCAGCAGGCTATATGTACAATTTGTTACTTTTTACACTGAGATAAAATATTTTAAATGAGAATGTATTTCTAAAAGTTAGTGAGAATCTGATTTGTTTAAAGGTTAATATTGTGAAACATAAAAAACATTTGCCACTTTGCCACACAAAAGGAAAGTTAAAAGCTCTCTCAGTCTTTCTTTTATTTGTATTTTGGATATAATGTTAAATTGTGTTAACTAATGTTCATGTAGACTCAGGAAACAATATGTATCAACTTAAAATGATATTTAAGGAAATAAAAAATCAGCATTAGAGTTAGAACACTTAAGATTTGTGAAGAGCCCAGTCTTACATGAGATAAGGCTCTGCCTCCCACCTTGCTGCATGTTAGAGTGACCCCAAAATAATCCAGACTTCAGCTTATTTAAAGCTGTAGTCAGAAGATTGATTCTTGTTGTAAAATTACTGTGATCTCAAACAGGGGATATAATGTAAAGCCAAAATGCTCAGCCAAAACTCAAGATAGCTATTATACAAGCTGAATATATTTTACTCTTCCTAATTTCATTTTGTAAAACTGTTACCTGTTAGTTTTGCAGAGGTACTGCTTCAAGAACACACAACCTAGGTAACATGATAATAAGACATTTCCTACATAACAGATACTATATAATGGTAACTTCCAGTACTAATACAGACTTCACATAAAGAAAAGGGTAAATAACTGTAAGGTTATAGACATTGAAGTTAAAACCCATTACTCTTACTTTATGACTGGTGAGACTGGCTTGCTGGATGGTTAAGATCAAACTTAGAGATTGAGATTAAATACAGAGACCAAGAAAAATCAGTATTTGGCTTTGACCTCAGAGTCATCCTGAACCCAGGGAATGAGAGGACTTCTCTAAGGAGGTTTGCAATTCTGGGTCATATGACCTCCCAATCAGGGAGATTCATGAGACCACTGGAGCATGAAAAGTCAATCAGTGTACCTGTTGCAGAGGAGGGTCATTGGAAAAGGGAGACATCCCTGATGTTTCCAAGGGAAGTGATCTTTCAAGGAGACCCCACCTCACAAATGACACTAAAGGAGCTAAAAAGCTGCTCTCAAGGTCCTCATGAGTGATTCCTGTGGGAAGTCAGCCGATTCTTAACAAGACAGGAACAAGTCAATTTGACCAGCTTGATCTTAAATATATAGCAAAATAGTTAAAACCAAAACATAGCCATTCTTGGGCATTTAAAAGAAGTAATAGTTAAATGTAACTTGAAAAATATATTTGTGTTAGTCCACTAGAATAATGACTGGAAGCTACCAAAGAGATATTCTTAGGCAAATGTGCCTGATAACTATCAAGAGAAACTTCCAGAGTCAGAAATTTTTAGTTGGTTCAAGGCCTACAGATCTTCCTAAGCTACACAGGTAGGCTTAAATCTATGTTTGCTAGTATGATTATCTAGCCCTAAGTAACTGAAATATAGAGATATCTAGTAAACACAGGTCATACCAATAAAAGGATATTTTACAAAAATCAGATGACATTAAGTAGTTTAGCTATATTTTCTGGGGATATCAATGACATTAAGAGTTAAATGTTGTGTTTACATTCCTGAAAACTTGGACAATGTTAAGGTTCCCAAATAAAGGCCTTCTCCTCTCCAGCCTTTGTCAGGCCTTGCTATGGGAAAAACTTCTTAGTTCTTCCACCACCTGGTGTTAGATTATTGACTTCTATCATCTTCATTATATTCATTATTTGTTCCATATGCTGCAACATTTATTTTGTATCAATCTCATTTCAATACTCACATCTTTTTGTTTCACTCTCATAGAAGCACCCACCCCCAAATGCCTTTACCACCTGCTCTTCCCCAACTAGACTTCTATCATGAACACCTTGATTGACCCAATTTGTAAAGCAGAACTCCAAACTACTTGCCCCACACTGCCCACTTCCAGCTTTAAGCAGCCAGAGCAGTCATCGCCCCCTTTCCTTACAGCAGTAAGAGTTCCTAAAGCAAAAGGGGGGAATGAAGTCAGAATTGGGGACAGGCAGTTAGTGTAGAAATAGGGGATTGGGCCAAATGGAGGAAATGGAGGCCATGAAAGCCATCTGCCTCTGGAAGTTGGAGACTTCCCCAGGGAGGATGGAATGTCAATAATCTCTGGAGCCCATTGATTACCAGATTTACCTGCCCTTATCAAGGACTACAGACAAGGAGCTGCTAATTACCGCTCCCTGGACCTTTACCTTTCTGAATCACTTTGACCCTCCCCCTGCCATTCACTTCTCACTTTATGCATATCACCTGTGAAACCAGGCCTAGTTACATAGGCAGGAAAGAGAGATAAGAGGGGAGAGAACTAGAGAACAAAAGAGAACTTAATCTATAATAAATGTAGATTGCACTCACTTCTTGGGTCTTAGAACATCATCGATGGCCCCCCTCTCCCTCCTAGGAGAAGTCTGTATTATTGTCTTTGGGTAAAACCTGCTTAATATGCTAAATCCTACTATAATGTTAGGATTAGCCTGTATACTCTTCCTTATAATACTTGCAGTTCTTAAATGTTCATGGCATTTTCAACAACAGAATCACAAGGGTTCAGGTCGATCAAGTCCTCCTGAAGGAAGCCCTTGTCCAAATTAATAAAAATGGGGGAAATGTTGGGAGAAATCCTAGTCTTTGGCTGGCAGCAGTGAATGTCTCAAGTGTATAAAATTGTGGGGAGGAGCATTCTGCTTCGGCCACCTAGGAAAATACACAACTCCCTCAAATTGACTCAATGTTACCAAGGAACCCCATATAGGAACCGGATCCCCTGTGGCAAATTATGATTGGGCAAGAAACCTATAAAATGTATAGCTGTTCCCGCAATGAACATGTTTGCAAGCTGCTTGCCACAAGCTTGCTTCCATCCAACTTCTGGAGTTGGGTCTTGACTCCACGCAGCTTACCCTGCATATGAGCCAGTCCAGCACAAGAGAAGCTACACTGTGGTTATTAATCCTCTGTTAGAGGAACATCTGTCAAAGCTGTCCTCCCATTGCAATTTAAGTCTGACCCATTGCCTGTCAGTGCATGGGTTTATTTCAGCATTTTGTTCTTACCTATTGGTCTAGTGGTCAGCTTTTATGCAGTACCACCCTATTTGATTACTAGAACTTTGTAGTAAGTATTTAAATCATGTAGTGTAATGCTTTGACTTTGCTCTTTTTGCTCAAGGTTACTTGGCTATTTGTTGTCTTTTGTGGTTCCATAATTTTAGGATTTTTTTCTATTTATTTGAAAAAATACCATAGGGTTGATGGGGATTGAACTAAATCTGCAGATTACTTTGGGTAGTGTGTATTTACTTTTTTAGGTATGGAGGATAGAATCTGGGGAGGGCTGAGCTACAGCATCTGTCATTTTATTTTGAGACAAGGTATTGCTAAGTTGGTGAGGCTGGCCTTGAACTTGTAATTCTGCCTGGTCTGCCCAAGTTTCTGGAATTACAGACATAGTCCAGTGCACCTGACTTGTATTAATATTTATAACATCAATAAATTATTTTAATTATTAAACATGGAATATATTACCATTTATTCTTTTAATTTCTAATTATTTTTATTTGTTTCAATTTGTTGTACATGACAGTAGAATGCATTTATACATTTTGATAGTTGATACATAAATGGAGTATAATCTTTCATTTTTCTGATTATGCATAGTGTAAGATCTCATTGGGTTTTTTTGTCTTCAATTTCTTCCATCATTATTTTGTAGTTTTCAGTGTAGAGATCTTTCACTTCCTTGGTTACATTTATTCCTAATTATTTTTATTTCTTTGTAATTATTATGCATAGGATTGTATTATTGATCTTGTTTTTCAAATAGTTTGTTGCTAGTTTGTGGAAATGCTAATGACATTTATGTGTTGATTTTGCATCTGGCAACTTTTTCAAATATGAGCATAAAAACCCCTGCTTCTTTGTAAGATCCTTGTGAGTGGTAATGATTTTTTTTCCCATCTTTTCACCTTCAGACTGTGGATGTCTTTGCCTATTAGGTGAGTATATTGGAGATGGCATATTATTGAGTCTTGTTTTTTTATCCAATCTGCCCATCTGTGTCTTTTGATTGATGAGTTTAGGCCATTTACATTCAATGTTATTATTGAAAAATAATTTTTATTTCTGTCATTTTGAACTATTACCCATGTTTAACTTGAAGTAGATTTTCTTTTGATTGACTATTCTTCTAGTGAAGTTCCTCCCTTTGCTAGTTTTCATGTTATTTTTCATTTTTCTTCATGAAATATTGTGTTGAGAATATTCTGTAGTGCAGGTTTTTTAGTGAATTCTTTCAAGTTTTGTTTATCATAGAAGTTTTTATTTCATCATCAAACTTTGAATATAATCTTGCAGGGTATATTATTCTTGTTTGGCATCCATTTTCTTTCATACCTTGGTATACATTTTTCCAATACCTTCGAGCTTTAAGGGTCTGGGTTAAAAATTCAACTGAGGTCTGGATTTGTTTCCCTCTAAATGTGACATGACATTTTTCTGGCAGCCTTTATAATTCTATACTTATTATGTATGTTAACATTTTCATAATAATGTGCCTTGGTGTGGGTCAGTTGTAATTTTGTATATCGGGGTCCTGTATGCTTCCTGTATTTCATTTTCCATTTCACTCTTAGGTTTGGAAAATTTTAAGTCACTATTTCATTGAAAATATTCTGTATTTCTTTGGTTTATAACTCTGAGACTTTGAGTATCCTGATAATTCTTATGTTTGATCTTCTCATGCTATCCTCTATTTCTTGGAAGTTCAGTTCTTGGTCTCTTAAGATCTTTTCTACAGGGTCAACATTATTTTCAACAGTATGTATTTTGTCTTCATTGCCTGAGATTATGTCTTCCAACGGTGTAGTCTGCTGGTGATACTTTCCAATAAGTTTTTAATTTAGTTTATGGATTCCTTCATTTTGAGGATTTCTGCTTCTTTGTTTGTTTGTTTGTTTGTTTTTTCCTCAACATCTCTATTTCTTTATTGTAGTGCTCTTTGGTATCCTGTATTTTCTCCCTTTTATCATCGTTTACATAAAATATGATTTTAACTATGAATATTCTAATCTCCTCTGACATTTCTTCCACTTTCCTGACTATGGATTTTTGTTTCTGTATTTTGGTTCATTTGAGGCCATTTATTCCCTTGCTTTTTAATGTCACTTGTTTGTCTACCCAACTAAGAGTTGATTTTTGAGGGAGCAGGGTTCCTACCTTCTGGAATTATAGTGTCACTGAAGGTTTCCAATTCTTCACAGATTATGGGGTGATGGATAGTAATAATAACTAATGCAAACCAGCTAATGACAAAAAGACTGAAAAACACAAATTACTAAAATTCAAGATAAAAAGGAAATATCATCATGAACACAACTGAAATATACATGACAATAAGAAGCTGCCTTGAAATTTTATACACCAATTAAATAGAAAATCTTGAAGATACTGACAAAAATCAAGAGGCATAGACCTACCCAAATTGAATCAGGAAGACACACAAAATTTAAACATATTAACTTCAAGCAATGAAATTGAAGACACCATCAAAAAGTATACCAATAAAAGATAGAACCAAGACCAGAGAGATTCTCACTGAGTTCTGTCAGATCCTCAAAAAAGAACTTACACCAAAACCTCTTTAATTATTCCATAAAATAGAAAAGGATGGAACCCTTCCAAACTCATTCTATGAAGCTAGTATCACCCTGATATCAAAACCATGAAAAAACACATGAAGGAAAAAATCTTCAGACCAATATCCCTGATGAACATAGATGCAAAAATTCTTAATAAAATACTGGCAGGTCACATACAAAAACATATTTAAAAGATAGGGCAGGGTGATCAAATGGGGCTCATCATAGGGATGCAAGGTTCTTTCAACATATGGAAATCATTAAACATAATACACCACATGACTGATGTGAAAGATAAGAATCATATGACTATCTCAATATATGCAGAAAAAAGAATTTGACAAAATATGAAACACTTTCATGTTCAAAACACTAGAAAAACTATACCTCAACACAGTAAAAGTTATGTATAGTGAATGCAAGTCCAATATCATTCTCAATGGAGAAAGCATTCCCTCTAAAAGCTGGAACAAGGAAGGGATGCACTCTTTCACCATTCCTCATCAACATAGTCCTTGAAACCCTAGCTAGAGCAATTAGACAGAAGAAAAAAATTAAAGGTATGTAAATAAGAAAACAACTGAAACTATCACTTTGTGACCATGACATAATTCTATATAGAGGAGGCCTCAAAAACTCCCCCAGAAAATTTCTAGAACTCATAAACAAACTTAGCAAGGTGACAGGATATAAAATCAACCCCAAAAATCAATTGCATACCTATACATGAATGACATATCAGCTGAAAGGAAAAACAGGGAAAGTATCACTTTCACAATACCCTAAAATATACTGGGGAATCAATCTAATAAAAGAGGTAAAAGTCCTCTACAATGAAAACTACAAAACACTAAAGAAAGAAATTGAAGAAGACCTTAGAAGATGGGAACATCTCCCATTCTCTTGAATAGGCAGAATTTACATTGACAAATGGCCATACCACCAAAGGCATTATACAGATTTAATGCAATTTCTATTAAAATCCCAATTATGTTCTTCATAGAAATAGAAAAAGCAATCATGAAATTCATTTGGAAAAATAAGAGGCCCAGAAGAGCAAAAGCAATTCTCTTTGAGAAAAGTGAAGCAGCGGTCTTCAAAATACCAGGCCTTAAATTATACTACAGTGCTATAGTAACAAAAATGGCATCGTATTGGCACCAAAACAGACACATAGAACAATGGTACAAAAGAGAAGATACAGAGACACATTAACATAAATACAGTTTCCTCATACTAGAGACAGGTACCATAAACATTCTTGAGTAAAGGTAACCAATTCAACAAATGGTGCTGGGAAAAATGGAAATACATAGCGAGCTAAACAAAATTGGACCCCTATCTTTCAACCTGCACAAAACTCAACTCAAAGAGGATCAAGTACCTAGATATTAGACTAGACTCTGTGCACCTACTACAAGTAAAAGTAGTCCCAACTCTCCATCATGTTGGCTTAGTAACTGACTTCCATAACGACTATTAAGTGCAAAAAGTATAATAAAGATTCAATAAAGGGGATAATATCAAGCTAAAAAGTTTCTTAACAGCAAAGTAACGATGCCTATGAAGAGAAAGCATTCAGAATGAGGGAAAACCTGTACCCACCTATGCATTAGATAGAGATTAATCTCCAAGATATATAAATAACTCAAAAAATTTAACAGAAAAAATCCCCTAAAATCAATAAATGGACAAAGGAACTCAACAGGCTATTCACACAAGAAGAAATATGAATGTTCAAGAAATATATAAAAAAAGTTCACATTTCTAGTAATTAGAGACACAAAGTAAAACTACATTGAGATTCCATCTCACTCCAGTCAGAATGGCAATTATCAAGAATACAAGTAAAATAAATGTTGGTGAGGATTGGGGAGAATGGTACTTTCCTACATTGCTGGTGAGACTGCAAATTGGTGCAACCATGCTGGAAAGCAGTATGGAGATTCCTTAGAAAACTTGAATTGGAACCACAATTTGACCCAATTCACCCACTTCATCTATACCCAAATGACTTAAAATCAGCATACTACAGTTACACACTCACATCAATGTTGATATCAACTCACAATCCAAGCTACAAAACTTACCTAGGTGTCCTTCAATGGACTAATGATAAAGAAATTGGTATATATACACAAAGTCATAAAGAAGAATGAAATTATGGCATTTTCCAGTAAATGGATGGAGTTGGAGAATACCATGGTAAATGAAATAAACCAGTTCTAAAAATCTAAATGCCCAATGTTCTCCCTGATATGTGGAGGTTAACCTTCAACAAGGCAATGTGAGAAGGGAAAAACAGAAGTCCATTGAATTACACAAAGGGTATTTAATGGAAAGGAGAAAGAAGGAGAAAATGAAGTACAATAGAGGTAATCAGACATAACTTTCCTTGCCTTGTATGTGAATACAGAACCAAGGTAACTCTACATCATGTACAACCATGAGAATAGGTTCCTAATTAGAACAGGTTATACTCCATGTATGTATAATATGCTAAAATACATTCTACTGTCATTTGTAACTAAAAAGAGCAAATGTAAGAAGAATACAAGTAACAGTAAATGTTGGTGAGGATATGGGGAAAAGGATACTTTCATACATTGGCAAGTGACTACAAATTACTGCAACCACATTGGAAAGCAGTAGGGAAATTTCTCAAAAGGCTAGGGATGAAACCACAATATCACCCTGAAATCCCACCACTTGGTATGTTCCAAAAGGATTTAAAACCAGCATAGTACACATCAATGTTTATAGCTAAGCACAATGCATAATAACTAAGCTATGGAACCAATCTAGATAGGCTCCAAAAATAAATGGATAAAGAAAATGAGGTATATATACAAAATGGAGTTTTAGTCATCATAAAAAAGAATGACTTTATGATGTTTGCTGGCAAATGGACAGACCTGAAGACTTATGCTGAGTGGAATAAGCCAGTCCCAAATATCAAAGGTTGAATGCTTTCTCTGATATGTGGAGACAAATCCAAAATAAGGGTTACAAGAGTAAAAGAGAATTGAATAAAGATCAGTGAAGTAGACAAAGAAGAATGAAGGTAAGGGAGTAGGAGAGGCACAGAGGAGTGTCAGTGGAATGAATCTGACCTAACTTTTTATGTTCATATATGGATATACCTCAGTGAATCTCAAAGTTATGTTTATCCATGAAACACTAATTTTTAAAACAGCTTAGCTAAATGGTGAAAAAAATCAACGGAGTAAAGGAAAGAGAACAGAGATGTTGGGGGCTGTGCCATGTGGGCTGTGCAGGGATGACACCTGGTGGCCAATCGGAGGTTGTTTTGATCACATCAGCAGTGAGGAGGTTGATTAATATGAGCACACCCAGGTGATTTATCATTGGCCGTATTCAATTATGTCCATGCACACAACGCATGCACAGGTGTTCCCGAGTGCTCCTGCTTGGGCCTGCTCGTTTTAACCTTTGCCGTGATAGGGCAGCTGGCTCCTCAACTGGTGTGGCCCCGCCCTCTGCCTCCTGGAGGGAATATAAGCAGGCAATAGGTGGAAGGCAAGAAAAAACAGTTAGCAGTAAGAAGAAGCAACTAGAAGAAGCAGCTAGCAGAGAAGCAGAAGCAGCTAGCAGAGAGAAGAAGCAGCTAGCAGAGAGAAGAAGCAGCTAGCAGTAAGAAGCAGTAGGCAGTGGTAGAAGGCAGAGCGTAGAGAGGAGAACGTAGAACACACCTCTAGGTTGCACCCTTTAGTTCACAGGATGCAGGATGCACCTCTAAGAAGAAGCAGGAGAACTCTAAGAAGAAATAGATCTCTGATAAGCATAGAAGCCTCTCTTTCTCTAAAATTTTCTCTATAAGCAAAGCCTACCTTTCTCTCAAAGCTTCTCTTCTTATAAAATCAAGCAAGCTTTTCTTCCTCTATGGGCTAGAGAATAAGCAAGCAAGCAAGCAAGGAAGCAGCACAGAAATAGAAGTAGTTTATTTCCAGGACCCTCTGATAAATACCTGCACAATTGTTGCCATGGGTGGCAACACAGAGAGAGGGAGGAGGCAAGGGAAAGGGGATGTACTGGGGACTGAATTAGAACCAATTACACCCCATGATTTATGATTATGGCAACATGAGTCCTATTGCCATGTACAACTAAAAGATCAATAAAAATGAAAATAATATGGTGTATCATAATAAAAATAACAAAATAACATAATTATCTGAAAAAGCACAGAAAAATCATTTTACATATTTCAATATCCCTTCATGGTAAAGACTCACAACAAATTACACACATAGGGATTTACATTAATGACATAAAGTCATGAATAAAAAGGTCATTGAAAATGTCATGCTCAATTGTGGAAAGTTTAAAGCTCTTTTTCTAAGAATTGGAAAAAGGTAAGCTCAACTCACAATAGCCAAATTACAGAATCAGCTCTATTGACCAATGAGATGATTCATTAAATAAAATGTACTATATGCACAGTGGAGCTTCACTGTGCCAAAAAGAAGAATAAAATTATGTTATTTACTGGTAAATGGGTGAAACCAGAGAGAATCTTACTAAGTAAAATAAGTCAGACTTGGAAAGTCAAAGGGTATTTTATCTCATATTTAGAGAGAAATAAGAGATTTTTAAAAATGTGTAATCCCAGGAACCCAAAAGGAAGAACAGTGGAGCAGAAAAAGGAGATTGAGGGAAGGGAGGAGGTATGAAAAGGGGAGAACTTCAGAATTAAATTGACCAAATTATGCCATGCACATGTTTGAATATTTCACAATATAGTCTACATTAATGTATATCTATAAAGCTCCAATTTAAAAATAAATAACTAGAAGAAAGACCAGTAGAATAGAGAAAAGTCAGTAGGTCCAGGGACAAGGAGTGGAAAACCAGAGGTGCTGGGGATTGAAAGGAGGCAAATTATATTACAAACATGTTTGAATATTTCAAAATTAACCCCACTCTCATGAGTAACTATAATATAATACTGAAACATTTAAAAAAATAATAACAAGCCAGGCTTGGTGGCACATACCTGTAATTCCAGCTACTCAGGAGACTGAGGCAAGAGGACCACAATTGTGATGGCAACCTGAGCCTGGGCAAGTTAATAAGACCTTGTCTTGAAAGTTAAAAACATTTTTTTAAGAGATAGAGATATAGCTCAGACTTAGGACACTTGCCTAACACACACAAAGTCCTGAGTTCAAACTTCATTACCACAGAAAGGAGGAAGGAAGGAAGGAAGGAAGGAAGGAAAGAAGGAAGGAAGAAAGGAAGGAAGGAAGGAAGGAAGGAAAGAAGGAAGGAAGGAAGGAAGGAAGGAAGGAAGGAAGGAAGGGAGGGAGGGAGGGAGGGAGGAAGGAAGGAAGGAAGGAAGGGAGGGAGGGAGGGAGGGAGGGAGGGAGGAAGGAAGAAAGGAAGAAACAAAAAAGAAAAAAGAAAGGGAGGAAGAAAGAAAGTAAAAACCATACAAACCTGGGGAAATATTTAAATATCCAGATACAGAATATAGCAAAAGCAGTTCTAAGAAGGATATTAATAGTAATAAATTGCCTGGGAAGGAGAAATCTCCCAAATAAGCACCCTAAAATTATACCTTCCCAGGATTGAGAAATAAGAAACTTATCAATTAGGGTGTACAGATGGAGTCCATGTCCTTGATGCTTCAAAAAGAATTGATCAAGTCATTCACAAGTAACAGGCAGAGTACAGAGTTACTGAAGGGGAATTTGGATGTAGGACTCTATTAGGTAGAGTGGAGTGGACGAAGCAAGAGTGGACCTCAAGACCCAGACCTATGGAAATTTGTGTTTTATATGCTTGCCTGCAAGGAGGGGCTCTTTTCCCTATATGGACATGATTGAAGACCTTACTTCATTTGCTTGCATTAATTACATTATGATAACTGATTACAATATTGTCCAATTTCCCCCCATTGCTTACTATGGAAAATCTAATTAGAGTACTGCCCACTTTATCCCCTTTGGTCATTTTAAAATAGCAAACCAGTGGTGGAAGAGTCATGGTGATTAAGTCCTCAGTGGTCAGAATTGTCATGGTAATGGGATTTACTGTAAACAGGGACAGGACTCATCTCCTGTTGTTCTCCAGGGACTTTTTTTTCTTGGTATGGGGGATTGGACACAGGGCCCCTTAACCACTGAGTCACATCCCCAGCCCCTTTTATATATTATCTTGAGACAGAGTCTTGCTGAGTTGCTTAGGGCCTTTATAAGTGACTGAGGCTAGCTTTGAACTCAAGTCCTTGGGACCCAGTGACTTTTTCCTCATATCCTGTCTCTGCCATCATCATGTTTCTGAATTCCTACCTAATATTTCCCCTGAGAGACTTGATCCCCCAATTTTTGTGTGCCTGAGGCATCTTATCTTCTTATAACTGCTTCAGTCTGATAATGGATTATTGTCCTTGCCTATTTGGAATTCACAGAAATCTTGCCTTATCTGGTCAAGAGGAGACAGTGGTGTGTCAGGGTCCATTTGTGGGATTGATTTATAGTTTGATGGCCTAGAATTTACTATGATTTTTTATAAGGTGAGGCATAGGCACTCAAGGGCATTCAGCATCAAGGGAGTCCAGAGGTCCATGGCTGCACCTGGCAGGCTACTGGGTGAGGTATACATGGGGCTGGTTTCATACTAGGACAACAAATAGGACAACAAATCTCATTTTCTTGCAATCAATTAGCACAAAAGTAATTAGTATTAATGGTCAGTCTTTGAAAACCATGAATACAGAAACTCATAAAGCTTAAAGTGGAATCCAGCAAGGCATTGTTTTTTGCCCAGAAGTCATTCAAGACTTTAGAAATATTAGCAGAGTTGTTAGAAACATTTACACCACATTTAGCTTTAATAATGTCATGGATATCCCCATGAGCTATAGATAAGGTATCTAATGTGATCTGAGTTTTGTAGAATACCTTTCTATTGTCATTACTACAGTGTAAAGCTGCCCCAATCCCACTCTCTGTTGCCCATACTCATGTTCCAGGCACACAGCCAGGCACCCCAGGATTGGCCCATGCTCCCCGCTGTCTCTCTGGAGCACTGGCCCATGCACCCACTGGCTGCTCCTCCACACTCTCAGGGCCACTCACCTTGCACCCTGGAGCACCGGGCTGTGAGCCTCTGCTGACTCCTCTGGATCCTTACACCCACTGGCAGTGGAGACCATGCCTGCCCTCCCCGAGGAGGACCTTTGCTACTGCATTTGCCCAGGAGCTCTGGCTGTGCCATGCACCCCTTGATTGGAACCAGTACTCCTGGAACATGGCAGACAGGGACCTCATCTTCTGCCTGGAAGGTGTTGATGGTGGCCTGTCCTCCAGAGCTGGCCATGGTGGCAAGTTATTGCACTCCCCGCCCGCAGAGAGACACGACACCTGGTTCTTTTCAGCCTTTTTATTGTGCGCACCCCCATCCTCTCTGTTCTTTCTTTGTTCTCTTCCTTTGAGGAACTTACACTCCAATATATACATTACTGTAACCAATCAGCATTTGAGCATGAGGGGAGAGCATGAACAGATACAGGCAGTAAATGCAGACATGCAGTGATCATGCACTGTCCACGAGGGAACTCAACCAATCCCTGGAACTTCCTCAAAATAATGTCAGTTGTTTGTGCAAAAGTTAACTGCTCTGGCTCACTGCCAGGCGCCATCTTAGCCACACCTAGGGCCAGGGGTCCCGGGTACCCCGACAGTTCCCCCTTTTTTATTATAAAATTAAGGCTCGGGACCGTGCCTGTCTTAGGCGGAGTGGTCAACCACCGTCCTTACCCGTCATTGGATAACTGTAGAGCATGCTACAGCTCCTGTCTTAGGTCGGTACGGGGTCACCTCCTTCCTTACCCATATGACTACCGGTCCAGCATCGTGAGCCATACTTGTGGGGAACTGCCGGCCTCTAGGGCGGTCATGGCCTGATGAAAGATAATCCGATCCCTGTTTTGGCTGGCTCGTAGATGCACAAACAGACGAGTGAGGAAAAGGATACCAATGAGGAGAAGCAGTCCCAAAGTGCCCAAACCTGCCCACTGTTTTACAAAATCAAAAGCAGAAGAAAACCATTTAGCCATCTCAGATACAGAAGCAATATGTACCCTAGTAGAATTAGCTTTGACAATTTCGGTTCTAAGTTGTGAGGTAAGATTATCAAATTGAGATGACCAAGTAGAAGTAAGATAGGCTGACAATTTTTTAGATAACCCAGCTGCGGCACTGGAATTATCATATACAATGGAGGTAGCACAAACAGCTCTTAAAGAGTAAACACATCCCAGTCCCAAAAGTTCTTGTAATATGTCCACTTGTTTTTGTAGTAAGTCCACTCTTTGATTTATAAGGAGTATGCCTGCTGTTAGATGTTGGTTTAGGGTCTCTTTAGTTTGTAAGGCAGTAGCTGTGTTTTCAGCTAAACGGTTGACTGCAGTCGCTGTCTGTATAGTAGTTGTCAATTCACAGCTGCTGCGATGCCAAATTGTCTTTTATTTCTTGATAGTAGCACTGGTAATTCTGTATCTGTAACAGAGACTGGGACTGGTAGGAAGGTAGGAACACACATTAAGTCTGCCAGCAGGAACCCTAGAAGCATTTTAACATTGAGAGATAGCACAAATCTGAAGTACAATTGAGAGAAGCAGTTGTTTTGTTACATAGTTGAACTGTTCCTCCTAAGAGACTAAAAAGAGGTTGTAAGTTAGTTTATTCTGTGGAAACACACAAACTGAGCCGCAGCTCCAGTAAAGCACCGGGTTACCCTTATTACCCAGAGTTAAAAAACCCCAAACAAAGAGACAAAGAGAAAGTTTATCTTTAGGGGACCTGAAGGTCTCCTCTATTCCCCCTTTTGTTTATAAAGAGTATTTTTGAGGGTGAGATGTGTATGTTCAACAATACTTTGTTTTTGTGGGTTATAAGGTACATCTGTGGTTAGAGTTATTTTAATTTTAGTGAGGAATTGGTTCTTACTAATTTTAGTTTTTAAAGAAAAATTTAGACTTTATAACATAGTACAATTTTTAACAGTTGTTTAACCATAATTGTATAAATCCCTATTTTTAAGACAATTGTTCTAAAGAATAAAACTTGAGACACAAAGTTAAGAATGAATTGGTGTTTTTAAGAAAACTTTGTTATTTTACCATGTCATTTTACCATATAGATTAAACTTTGGCTTATATCAGAACATTAGTATTTCACCTTAGAAAAACCTTAAATAGCTTTAGCTGTCTCACATACACACAACCAACTTAGTTACACATCGACTTGTTGAAACTTGCCCTTTATTACACACAGACTTTTTTATCCAGAAACATTTTCTTTTCCTTTTTATTAAATATATTTCCAAACCCAGAACCTTTTATTTTCTCTTTCCTATCTGTTGACCCCTTTTTGTTCACATTCTGAAACAACTCTTATGAAATTTCTGAATTTAGATAAATCACTCTATTTTAATAAGATTAAATATTTTGTTGTTTATAGTACTCTTAATTGAAACACAGTTGAAACTTTTGGGACCCTTTATAAATAGAATTCCACTTGTTAGGACATAACTTTTAGTAACCTTGTTTTTAGTTTAGTGATGACACAAAGCAAGTTTAAACCCTTTTATTTACCAACCTATGAAAACACCAATAATGTTTAAGTATGTTACCCCATGTAATTTAAGGAGTTAAAAGTACTTGATGTTATTTAACAATTAGCATTTTAACTTTGTAAATTAACCAGACATCTCTACAAACACATTTGAGTAATCCCATACATGTTAACTCCAATTTATTTATTTTATAAAAACCAAGATATCAGACAAGTGTCCTGAACAGGATCCGTTGCCTCTTTCCTGCTGAAGAAAAATCCTAGAAGCAATTGATATTAGACATTGTTTAACATTAACATTTCATTAGTTTGACCATTTGGAGACTTGCAAGTTATTTTTAAAGATATTTACTTTCATTAGTTTACCCAATTTAAATTGAACCTTTTTAAATCACGTGAATAAAAGTATTTGGATCCATTTTTAAATTTTAATTTTAAGAGCGCTCAGTTTTGATGTAGATAAGACATAACACCAGACAGTACGACATACAAATAACACAAAATCAAAGGCCTTGAAATTTTATAGGTAAATGTTCATTGCAATGAAACAGATGTTCAAAAACTTCAGTTGAATAAAAAATAGAACTGATTAAAAATAAAAAAAAAATCATTAACCTAGGTATGCAGGATCAAAATTATGAGCTCAAAGATACAGCATTAAAGAAAAACAAAACAAATGAAGAATCCTAGAAAATAAGTTAGTTAAGTTTAAAACGGACACCTTTTTTTTTCTATTCTTCAGGTTACCCCCCCCTTTCCCGCTGAGACTGCTGTAATTTACATTCCATTGCAGGCTTTGACAAGGCCAGGCAGAGGGGAGGGGGGATTACCCAGGACTTTTTAACCCTTTTTTTCCTGGTTGAGAAATCAGGTTAGGTTTGAATGCAGAAAATCATGAAACAATTATCTCCCAATACTTGTGGGGACTATGGCTACTATATTATGTTCCCACTGTGGAATATTTAACAGCCCCTCATTTAAAAACCACGGAGAGACCTTCTCTATGGTATCAAGGAACGTTCGAGCTGTTTTTTGCTTTCAACAGGGTTCCGTGATTTTTTAGCAGCTCTCTGAGAGGCTGTTGCATTCTAATCTTGGACAGTTCTGTTCCCATGGCTAAATTCTATTACACTGAGAAACAATCCAAACACACGAACAACCCACACAAACAGGACAACAATAACACACACTAGACACACCTTTTGGTACCACTGCATAGATTTGCCTTTTAATCACTTCAGCTTGTCGCAATGCTGCGAACGTCGAGACTGTCTCACTATCTTATCCTTGGACTATTTATGTCTTGAATTGAAAAACTTACTCCCGGACTATTTACGTCTTGAATGAAAACTTACTCTCGGACTATTTACGTCTTGAATGAAAAACTTACCCTTACTTTACCTGTAAGGCTCCCGGGTTTCGGCACCACCTATCGCGCTCCCCGCCCGCAGAGAGACACGACACCTGGTTCTTTTCAGCCTTTTTATTGCGCGCACCCCCATCCTCTCTGTTCTTTCTTTGTTCTCTTCCTTTGAGGAACTTACACTCCAATATATACATTACTGTAACCAATCAGCATTTGAGCACGAGGGGAGAGCATGAACAGATACAGGCAGTAAATGCAGACATGCAGTGATCATGCACTGTCCACGAGGGAACTCAACCAATCCCTGGAACTTCCTCAAAATAATGTCAGTTGTTTGTGCAAAAGTTAACTGCTCTGGCTCACTGCCAGGTGCCATCTTAGCCACACCTAGGGCCAGGGGTCCCGGGTACCCCGACAGCAAGTCTGAAGCAGACAGCAATGATGGCAAGGGTTGCTTCATCTGCTCCATCACTGATGGCCTTGGATCCAGCCAGAATATCAGTTCTGGGGTTGAAGACTGCTACAGCAACTAGTGAAGGGTCAGCAGTGTGACTCCAGTGTGTTCCCAACCAGCTTCTTCCACTTCAAGCTATTCCTCCCCCTCCCATCTTACAACTCAGCTCACTAGTCTGTTATCCTAACCAGCCACTGGTCCACTCATCAGCCTGCACTCACCACCATTGATCTGATCCCTAGCCCTCGAACTTCATCATTAGCAATTGGCCCAATCATACGTTAACAGTGAAATTCAACTAAAGAGAAGCTCCCCCACCATTCTCCCTCCACACCCCTCTCTCTCTCTCCAAGCAGATGTGCTCCTCTGCCTAATAAAATCTCTTGCATGGTTTCCCATGTCTGGAGTGGTTTTTCTAAGTGCTTTTCAATTTTCAATTACCACTGTGCTTAGTAGAGATCCCTTTATGTCTGTCACTTAGGGATTTCTTGGTAAAGTTAGTTAGGTCTTTGAGGTGCCACATTACATCTTGTAGACCAATATGAGGGATAAATAGCAGGGCTACTAACAAGCACAGACACATATGTCAGGCCTGCCTATGTAAAAGGTTAGGAAGATTTTTCAGGTTTCAAAATAACTCAAAAAATCTTGTGACTGTGACAGTCTCTTTTGTGAGTTATCAGGCACTCCTGACTAAGAATCCTTCCTTTCTAGCCTGAAGCTTTGCTTACTTTTGGTGGGCTGACCTAAATGTTCATCTTAAATTACATTGAAAGATCTATTGTCTTTCCTTTTATTTTTAAAAATTGTTATGCTCTTTTTAGTTACACAGGACAATAGATTGTATTTAGATAATCATGTATACATAAAGTATACCTTCCTATTTTTGTAGTTGTACAAGATGTGGAGTTACACTGGTTGTGTATTCATATAGGAACATTATGTCTGATTCATTCTATTTTCTTTCCTATTTCTTTCCAACCCCTCTCCCCTTCATTCCCTTTTGTCTAATCCAGTGAACTACTATTCTTCTCTCCATCACCCCCACTTATTATGATTTAGCACTTGCATATCAGAAATAACATTGGGCCTTTGGTGTTTTGGAATAGGCTTCTTTATCTTGATATGATAGACTCCAGTTCCATTAATTTACTGGCAAATGCCATAATTTCATTCTTCTTTATGCCTAAGTAATATTCCATAGTGTATACGTACCACATTTTCATTATCCACTCATCTGTTGAAGGACACTCAGGTTGTTTTCAGAGCTTGGATATTGTGACTCGGGCTACTACAAACATTGATGTGACTGGTATCACTATAGCATGTCAATTTTAAGTCCTTTCAGTACATGTGGAGGACTGTGATAACTGGATCAAATGTGGTTTCCTTCCAATTTTTCTTTTTTTATTTGTTCTAATTACTTATACATGACAGTAGAATTCATTTTGACACATCACAAATAAATGGAGTATAAGTTCTCATTCTTCTGGTTGTACATGATGTAGTTACACAGATCATGTAATCATATATTTGCATAGGGTAATAATGTCTGAGTCATTCTACCATCCTTCCTACCACCATACCCATTTCCTTCACTCTGTATAATCCAAAGTACCTCTGTTCTTTTCAACCCCCCTATTGTGACTTTATATGTACATATCAGAAAACATTCAGCCTTTTTTCTTTGAAATTGCCTCATTTCACTGAGCATGAGAGTCTCTAGTTCTATCCATTTACTGGCAAATTCAATAATTTCATTCTTCTTTATGCATGAGTAATATTCAATTGTGTATATTTACCACAATTTTTTTATGCTTCATCTGTTGAAGTGCACCTCTGTTGGGCCCATAGTTTAGGTATTATGAATCAAACTCCAAAAATATTGATATGTCTGAACCACTGTAGAATGCTGATTTTAAATTCTTTGGGTATAAACCTAGGAGTGTGATGACTCCCACCAAATATTCATTCCATTCCAATTTTTGTAAGGAATCTCCATACTGCTTTTCAGAGTGGTTACATCTAATTACAGTCCCACCAGCAATGAGGGAGTGAAAAATTTTAGTCTCATCCTTGCCAACATTTATTATTACTTGTATTCTTGACAATTGCCATTCTGACTGGAGTGAGATGGAATCTTAGTGTAATTTTGTTTTGCATTTCTTTAATTGCTAGAGATGTTAAACATTTTTTCATATACTATGATTCAATTGTATTTTTTCTTTAATTATTTCAATTTCTTAGTCCCTTTATTGATTGGGTTATTTGGGGGACTTTTTGATGTTACGTTTTTTGAGTTTTCTATATAACCTTGAAGATTAATGCTCTTTTTGAGGTGTGTGTGGTAAAGATTTTCTCCCACTCTGTAGGCTCTCTCTTCGATTTATTATTTGTTTCTTTTGCTGTGAAGAAGTTTTTTTTGTTGATTTCATCCTTTTTATTGATTCTTGAATTTGCTTATTGTGCTATAGGAGTCCTGTGATGGAATTCAGTTGCTAAGCTGACATGGTAGAGATATGGGCCTACTTTTAATTGTATTAGGCACAGGGTCTCTGTTCTAATACCTAGGTCCTTGATCAACTTTGAGTTGGTTTTTGTGCAGGGTGAGAGATGGGGTTCTAATTTCGTTTTGCTACATATGAATTTCCAGTTTTCCCAGCACCATTTCTTAAAGAAGTTATCTTTTTTCCAGTGAATGCTTTTGGTGCCTTTGTCTGGTATGCTAAATCTGAATTTATGTGGGGTTTTTCCATATGTTCTATTCTGTGCCATTGGTTTATGTTTTGGCACCCTTGTCATGCCAATTTTGTTACTATAGTCCTGTAATATAATTTAAGGTCTGGTATTGTGATGCTTCGTGCTACATTTTTCTTACTGAGTATTGCTTTAGCTATTCTGCCTCTCTTATCATTCAAATAAATTTCATAATTGCCTTTTCTATTTCTATGAAAAATGTCTTTGGTATTTTATAGGAACTGCATTAATTCTGTATAATACTTTTGGTAGTACAGTCTTATTGTCAATGTTAATTCTGCCTATACAAGAATATGGGAGATCTTTACATCTTCAAAGGTCTTCTTCAATTTTTTTCTTTAGTGTTCTGTAGTTTTCATTGTAGAGGTCTTTTACCTCTGTTGTTAGATCAGTTACCAAAAGCTTTATTGTCTCTGAGGCTATTTAGACTGAAGTACTTTTCATAATTTTTTTTTCAGCAGATTCATCATGGAAGTATAGGAGTGTAATTGATTTATTGGTGTTAATTTCATATCCTTCTATTTTGCTGAATTCATTTATTAGTTCTAGAAGTTTTCTGATGGAATTTTTGGATTTTATGAATATAGAATTGTAATATAATATGAAGCTGCTCCCCCATCTCCCAAGTTCTTGTCAGTCTGTGAACATACTAGCTAGCTATTGGTTCATCAGTCAGCTTGCAAGTATCCTTCTCCGTTACTGGTCCCATTAACCCACAGAATTTGTCTGCTTAAGGATAGTTCCCCACCATTTTCTCTCTCTTCTTCTTCTCACATTCATGCTTCTTTCTCTCTCCTCCTTGATTTTCATACTCTCTTGCATATGCTCTCTCTCTTTTCCTCTCATTTTCTCTCACCCTGCAGGGAGACACTCTGTTTGCTTAATAAACCCTCTCATGTGAGTTCCCGTGTCCAGAGTGGTTTTTGGGTTCTTACATTCATGCTGTGACTTGGATGGGCTCTTCCACTGTCTCTTAAGCAAGTGGAACCCCATCTGATGCCCCAGTGACCCCTGGACACAGCCTCACCTTCCATTCACCTGGACACTCTGCTCTGCTCTGCATTCATCACCAGACTTCAGATTGGTGAGTTCCCTAGGTAGGTTCCCCTAGGCCAACTTAAACACTCCTCTGCTGACCTGAGAAGTGACCATTGAGTGCCCAGGCCCTTGAGGCAGCTGAGGGTTGGGGGTAACCCCAGCCATGACTTTTATACTTACAGCTTGTCCCCTTAGTTGGTATTATCTGCTGGGTGGGTTCCTGATTTTATGGTGGAGATTCTTTCTCAGAGTTAAGGCCCTTCTTCACATTCACACTCACTCTCAAAAACCCTGACATCAGGTCCTCAACTCTCTCAGCTTTTGTCTGGCACACACTGATGCTTGTGTGACAACCCCATCACTGTGCTGCTTTCTTGTCTCCAGCAGACTACTCTGGCCTTGGAATGTCCTGGTCATAGACTCGGCTGTATCAGTCTCCACCATGGGATTTGGGTTCTCCATTCCAGCAGATTCACCCCTGGGATGTCTATTAAACAACTTTAGAACTCTTCGCCTGACCCCCAGCATAAAACCATCAAAAAATTATTTGTTTGTGTACCCTTTAGATAATGAATCCAAAATGGCCATGTAATGGCACACAGCTTCTGTGAGCAAGTGGGCAGATGGAAAGGGAATCCTTATCTTCAAGTCTTTTCTTTCTTGTACTTCTTTGCTCTTCCTGAAAACTCGAATGCCTCCTTTGGCTTCTTCTCCCCCTCTTAATCCCTCCTCCTCTGACTTTGACTCAACTAACAAACCACCCTGATACTGGTCTGCTGTGGCAGAATGCCCTCTGCCCACTGCTTCTCCATCTCCTTTACCCCATTCTGTTTCTGCTTCCATTCTCATGTCCACCCCACCCAGTCCTCCTGCCATGAGCTCCTGCGCACATATTTTAGTCCCCCTATGGGAGGTGACCAGTGTGGAGGGACTAACCAGCCCAACTGTCAATGGCATGTCACAGTAAGGAGTATGATATAGCAGCCCCATTCCTCAAAAGTAGTGGGAGATAATGTTTCACAATTTTCTGCATCCACACCTGAATTGATTACTAACCAGGAAAAGGGGTTAAAATGCCCTAGGCATCAAGTTTCTGCTAGAACCTGTTATTTCAGCTTCTTTCAGATCTCAGTCAAGGTTTACATTGAAAGGTAAATGGAGGAAGCCAGAAAGCACAGTGGGAGACCAGTCTCAAACCCAAAGGAAAAAAGTGCCCATTTAAAATTGCTCCTGGACTGCAACATAGAACACTTTATCTCCCTTTCAACTCTTCTCTCTGCCCTTCTCCTTCTCACTCTCTCATGCTGTAATTAATGGCCATTATCATTTTTCTTCTAGGATTCTTGTTTTTCTTAAATGCCATATTTTTTGAGTTCACAATTTTGATCCTACCTACCTAGGTTAATGATTTTTGATCAGTTCTTTATTCAACTCTAGAGTTATTTTTGAGCATCTGTTACATTGCAATGGAGACAAACATTACAAGGCCTTTGCTTTTGTGTTAAATATAAGCATGCATAAAATTAAAATTTAAAAAAATGAATCCAAGTACTTTTAATTCACATGATTTAAAAAGGTTCAATTTAAATTGGGTAAACTAATAGAAATAAAATGTCTTTAAAATTAACTCACAAGTCTCTAGGTGGTCAAACTAAACAGTTGATATTTATAAAAATGTCTAACACCAATTTTTCTAGGACTCTTCCCATGTCCAGGGTGGTTTCTGGGTTCTTACAAGAATCATGTCATCAGCAAGTAGTTATAGTTTGAGTTCTTTTTCTATTTTTATCCCTTTTATTGATTTCTTCTCTCTCATTGCTCTGGGTGTCATAACAAAGATGATGTTGAATAAAAAGGTGAAAGAGGGCATCCTTGTCTTTTGTCCAGTTCCTGGAGGGAATGCTTTCAATTTTCCTCCATGTAGAATGAGGTTGGCCTTGTTTTTAGAATACATAGATGTTATAATGTTGAGGTATGTTCCTACTATCCCTAGTTTTTCCAGTGTATTGAACATGAAGGGTTGCTATATTTTGCCAAGTGTTTATCTGCATATTGAGATAATCATATGATTTTCTTTATGTCCATTGGTGTGATAATTATGTATATTGATTTCTGTATGTTGAACAATCTGCATCCCTGGGTTGAACCCTACTTGATCATGGTGCACTATCTTTTTAATATGGTTCTGTATGTGATATGCTAGAATTTTATTGAGGATTTTTGCATTTATGCTCATCATGGATATTGGTCTAAAGTTGTCTTTCCTTGACGTGTCTTTGTCTGCTTTTGGTATCAGGGTGATACTAGCTTCATAGAATGAGTTTGGAATGGTTTCCTCCTTTTATATTTCATGGAGTACTTTGAGAAGTATTGTGTTAATTTTTCTTTGGATGTCTTGTGGAACTCAGCTGAGAATCCTTCTGATACTTGGTTTTCTTAGTTGTTTGTGTTTTGATGCTGTCTTCAATTTCATTGCTTGATATTGATCTGTTTAAATTGTGTATGTGCTCCGATTCAGTTTGGATAGGTCATATGTCTCTAGAAATCTGTCAATGTATTCAAGATTTTCTATTTTATAGAAGTACAAATTTTCAAAATAGTTTCTGATTATATTCTGTATTTTATTAGTGTGCATTGTGATATTTATTTTTTCATCATGAATTTTAGTAATTTGAGTCTCTTTTGCTCATTAGTGTGGCTAAGGATTTATGAATTTTATTTCCTTTTTCAGAGAACCAACATTTTGTTTTCTCAATTTTTTAAGTTGTTTCTTTTGTTTCAATTTTATTGATTCCAACACTGATTTTAATGATTTGCTGTCTTCTGCTTTTGGTTCTGATTGTTCTTTTTCTAGGACTTTAAGATGTAATGTGAGGTCATTTATTTGGTGACTTTCTATTCTTTTAAGGAATGTGCTCAATGAAATGAACTCTCCTTTAGCACTGACTTCACAGAGTTCCAGATATTTTGATATGTCATATCACTATTCTCAGTTACCTCTAATTATTGTTTTATTTCAACACTGATTCCTCTGCTCTCCATTGGTCAATCAATAGCATATTATGTAGTCTGTAAGCATTAGAGTAGCTTCTACTTTCATTCTATCATTGATTTCTAATTTCATTCCATTATAATCTGATAGAATGCATGGTATTATCTCTCTATTTTTTTTTTTTTTGTATTTCCCAAGAGTTGCTTTGTGACATAAGATATGTTCTATTTCAGAGAAGGATTCATGTGCTGCTGAAAAGAAAATGTATTCACTCATTGGTGGGTGAAATATTCTGTATAGGTATGTTCAGCCTAAATTATTGATTGTTTTATTTAGTTCTAGTTTCTTTGTTAGTTTTCTTTGGAGGCTCTATTGAGTAGTGAGAGAGGTGTGTTAATCACCCATTTTTATTGTGTCATGGTCCATTTCATTCGTGAAATTGAGAAGGATTTGTTTGATATGTGTAAATGCTCCATTTTCTGTGGCATAAATATTTATGATTCATCTGCAGTGCCACGCCCACCTCACATATGCAGCAGAATGAAACTAAACCCCTATCTCTCACCCTGCACAAAACTCAACTCAAAATGGATCAAGGACCTCGGAATCAGACCACAGATTTCTGCATCTTATAGAAGAAAAAGTAGGTTCAAATCTTCAACATGTCAGCTTAGGATCAGACTTCCTTAACAGGATTCCCATAGCACAAGAAATAAAAGCAAGAATCAACAACTGGGATAGATTCAAACTAAATAGCTTTCTCTCAGCAAAGAAAACTATCAGTAATGTGAAGAAAGAGCCTAGAGAGTGGGAGAAAATCGTTGCCAATCACACTTCAGATAGAGCACTAATTTCCAGAATATATAAAGAACTCAAAAAACTCTACACCAAGAATACAAATAACCCAGTCGACAAATGGGCTAAGGATATGAACAGACACTTCACAGAAGAAGATCTACAAGCAATCAACAAACATATGAAAAAATGCTCAACATCTCTAGTAATAAGAGAAATGCAAATCAACCACCCTAAGATTCCATCTCACCCCAATTAGAATGGTGATTATCAAGAATACAAGCAACAACTGGTGTTGGTGAGGATGTGGGGAGAAAGGTACAATCATACATTGCTTGTGGGATTGCAAATTAGTGCAACCACTCTGGAAAGCATTGTGAAGATTCCTTAGAAAACTTGGAATGGAACCACCATTTGACCCAGCTATCCTACTCCTTGGCCTATACCCAAAGGACTTAAAATCAGCATACTACAGATATACAGCCACATCAATGTTCATAGCTGCTCAATTCACAATAGCCAGATTGTGGAACCAACCTAGATGCCCTTCAATTGATGAATGGATAAAGAAACAGTGGTATATATATACAATGGAATATTACTCAGCCATAAAGAATGATAAAATTATGGCATTTGCAGGAAAATGTATGAAATTGGAGAATATCATGCTAAGTGAGATAAGCCAATCTCAAAAAACTAAAGGACGAATGATCTCGCTGATAAGTGGATGATGACACATAATGGGGGGTGGGAGGGGTTAGCGTTAGGGTTAGGATTAGGTTTAACGTAAGGGTTAGGGAGGGTGGCAAGAATGGAGGAAGGAAGGACTGTATAGAGGAAAAAGAGGGGTGGGAGTTGTGGGGGGGGAAGGGAAAAACATAACAGAATGAATCAAACAAAATTACCCTATGTAAATTTATGATTACCCAAATGGTATGCCTTTACTCCATGTACAAACAGAGAAACAACATGTATCCTATTTGTTTACAATAAAAAAAAAGAAATTTAAAGGAAAAAAAACCTAATTGTGTATTTCTCCCATAATGAATTGGCATTATAGATCATTTTAATATTGCTGAAAGTATTATAAGATGTTGAAATAAATAGAAACTGGTAAATATTGTTTGGAGTACAGTGTAGGAATATAAACCACAATTTAAAATAAAAAAAGAAGAATCTTCTTTTTCCCCTTTTTAAAATTTTTTTCATTTCCCCCTCTCACATACCCATCAACTTTGAAACCAACTACCTTTCATGCATCAGGCTATTAAAGACTGGGAGTTTTGAGTAGTATATTACAGTTTTTTGTAGATTTATTTTACTTGCTCTCTCTGTTTTCCTCTTATTTATCTGTTTCCTCAGAGTCTCTTTCTCCCTTCTCTCCTGGTTTAAAAAAAGTTCTTTCGCACTTACTGTGATCTAGTACATCTGTATTGTCACTTCTTTTTTTTAATCTTTTAATTTTTTACAGACTGCATTTTGATTCATTTTACATAAGTGGAGTGCATCATTTCCTTTCTATGATTGTACATGATGTAGATTCATACCATTCATGTTCCACATCTCTAGTAATTAGAGAAATTCAAATTAAAATAACTCTAAGATTTTATTTTACTCCAATCAGAATTGCTATTATCAAGAACACAAACAATAATAGATGTTGGCGTGGATTTGGGGTAAAAGACACACTCATTCTTTGCTGTTGGAGTTGCAAATTGGTGCAGCCACTCTGGAAAGCAGTATGGAGAATCCTCAGAAATCTTTGAATGGACCCACCTTTTGATCCAGTTATCCCACTCCTCGGTTTATATTGTCATTTCTTACCTCATTAATATTATACCCTACACAGCTCCCCCACCCTGTCTTTGTCCACAGTTACAAATTATAGAACTTATTATAAAACAATTGTTTATGCTGTGGATAAAAATTGAACACATCATCTCTGTTTACCACAATACTATTAACATCTTAATAGGGGCAACATATTTGTTTAAGGCTACATATTTGCAAATTGTTTGCATTGGGTGCTATTAATATTAATCTCCCCCTTGAATGGGAGGTATTGAAAACCTGCAGGGATACCCTAAATCTATAGGGTGAAAACTGTAATAACTCAGATCCACATTGCTAGAGGGTAAAATACGTGAACAACATGAAAAAACAAGGCAAAATGTGCCCCCCAAAAACCAAGAATACATTGACAGCGAGTAGAGGAAAAGTCAGAAAAGGAGTTCAGAATGCACATAATTAAAATGATCTGTAAAGGATGATATAAGAGAGCAAATATAGGTAACAAAAGACCACTTAATTAAGAGTTAAAACAGGAAATGCAGGAAGCCAAAATGATTTCAATAAAGAGATAGAGATTTTGAAAAAATAAAACCAAGCAGTAATCCTTGAAATGGAGGACACAACAAATGAAATTAAAGACTCAATAAAGCATCACCAACATAATAGATCACTTGAAAGACAGAACCTCAAAAAATGAACACAAGAGATTTAATCTTGAAATTAAGATTGACCACGCAGAGAAATGGTAAGAAATAATGAATAGAACCTCCAAGAATTATGGGATAACATGAAAAAACAGATTTAAGTATTATTGAAATTGAGGAAGCACAGAGATACAAACCAAAGGAACAAACAATCTATTCAATGAAATAATAACAGAAAATTTCCCAAACCTGTAGAAGGAAATGGAAAATCAAACACAAGAAGTTTACAAGACACAAAATGTACATAATTACAACAGATCCACACTAAGGCATATTATAATAAAAATTTCCAACACAAAAAATAAAGATAGAATTTTAAAGGCCATGAGAGAAAAGTTCAGATTGCATATAAGGGGAAATCAATATAGAAGGAGCAAATTTTTCCTCCAATGCCCTAAAGGTTAGAGGCCCTGGAAAATATATACCAAGCTCTGAAAGATAATGGATGCCAACCAAGAATCTTATATCCAGCAAATTAATCTTTAGATTTGATTATGAAGTAATAAACCTTCCATGATAAAAAAAGTTAAAATAATTTACAAATACAAAACCTGCACTAAAGAATATTCTCACCTAAATATTCCATGAGGAGGAAATGAAAGACAACAGCAACAATGAAAGTCATCAAAGGGAGGAATTACACTAAAGGAAAAGACAATCAAAGGGAAAACCAGCTCAACTTGAAAAGCAAAAATAAGACAAAATAACAAGGGATACAAATCACATCACAATAATAGTCATGAATGATAATGACCTACTCATTAATTAAAAGACATAGTCTGGCAGATTGAATTTAAAAAAAAAACACCCAACAATATGCTGTCTTTGAGAGCTCATCTCATAGGAAAACATGTCCACAGAAAGAAGGCAAAAGGATGGGAAAAATATATCATGCACATTTACTCATTAAAAAACAGGAATTTTCATCCTTATATCAGATAAAGTGGGCTTCAAGCCAAAGTTAGTCAGAAGGAAAAATGAAGGGCATTTCATACTGCTTACGGAATCATAAATCAAAAAGACATAACAATCATTAATATTTATGCCCCAAATAATGAAGCCTCTGTGTCCCTCAAACAAACCCTTCTCGATTTCAGGAATCACATAGACCACCACAACACAATGATATGTGGTGACTTCAACCCACCTGTATCGCCACTTAAGATCTGTCAAATCAAAATGGAACAAAGAAACCATACAACTCAATGATACAATCAATAATTTAGACTTAAATACATATATAGAATATCCATCCATCACAGTGAATACATTTTTTTCTCAGTAGCACATGAATCCTTCTCTAGAAATGAACATATGTTATACCACAAAGTACTCCTCACAAATACAAAAAAAAGTAGAGATAATGCCATGCATTATATCAGATCAAATGGAATGGAATTAGAAATCAATTATAAAATAAGAAAAAAAACTACTACTTTAACATCTGGAGACTAAATAATATACTATTGAATTATGCATGAACAGAAGAAGACATCAGGGAGGATATTTAAAAAATTCTTAGAGGTAAGTGAGAATACCAAACAACATAAAATTTCTGGGACACTGTGAAAGTTGTACTAAGAGAAAGGTTCATTGCATTGAGCTCATTGAAAAAAAGAATAAAAAGTGAACAAATAAATGACACATTAAATATCAAAACCATAGAAAAAGAAGAACAGATTAACTCCAAAAGTAGGAGAAAACAGGAAAAATTAAAATCGGTGGTGAAATCAATTAAATTGAATGAAAACAAACTAAAGAAAAAATTGGCAAAACAAAAAGTTGGATATTTGAATAAATAAGCAAAATTGAGAAACCCTTAGCCACACTAACAAACAAAACATGAGAGAGAAAACTCAAATTACTAAAGTTATCACCAAAAAGAAAATACCACAGTGCACACTATTGAAATACAAAACATAATTAGAAGCTATTTTGAAAATCTGTACTCCAACAAAATAGAAAATCTCAAAAAGACATCGACAAATTTCTAGAGACATGTTTCTCCAAAACTGAATCAGGAGGACATACACAATTTAAACAGATAGATTTTAAGCAATGAAATAGAGAATGCCATCAAAAGTCTACCACTAAAGAAAATCCCAGGACCACATGAATTCTCAGTTGAGTTCTACTAGATCTTCAAAGAAGAACTAATACAAATACTCCTAAAAGTTTTCCATGAAATAGAAAGGGAGTGAACCCTTTTAAACTCATCCTATGAAGTTAGAATCACCCTGATACAAAAACCAGAAAAAAACATATCAAGGAAAGATAACTTCAGACCAATATCCCTGATGAACACAGATGTAAAAGTTCTTAATAAAATTCTGGCAAATCATACACAAAAATACATTAAAAAGAGAGTGCACTATGATCAAGTGGGATTCATCTCAGGAATGCACAGTTGGTTCAACATCTGGAAATCAACACATGTAAATCATCACATCAATAGACTTAAAGTTAAGAATCATATAATCATTGCAGTAGATGCAGAAAAAGCATTTCATAAAATACAGCACTTTCATGTTCAAAACTCTAGAAAAAATAAGGATAGTAGGAACATAACTTAACATTGTAAAGTCTATCTATGCTAAGCCAAAGGTCAACAGCAATCTAAATGGAGAAAAATTGAAAACATTCCCTCTAAAATTTGGAACAAGACAGGGGTGCCCTCTTTTACCACTTCTATTCAACATTGTCCTTAAAACACTAGTGTGAACAATTAGAAGTACCAAAGGAATTAAAGGGATGGGAATAGGAAAAGAAGAACTCAAACAATCACTGTTTGCTGATGATATGATTATATCATTAGAGGATCCAAAATATTCCACCAGAAAACTTCTAGAACTAGTAAATGAATTCAACAAAGTGGCAGGATATAAAATCAAAACCCATAAATCTAAAGCATTTCTGTTCAGAGATGAATTATTTGAAAGAGAAATTAGGAAAACTACCCCATTCTTAAAAAATATGTGGAAATCAATAGCCTTAAAAAATATGTGGAAATCAATCTAACAAAAGAGGTAAAATACCTCTACAATGAAAACTGAAGAACACTAAAAAAAGAAATTAATGAAAACCTTAGAAGATGGAAAGTGCTCCCATGTTCCTGGATAGGCAGAATTAATATTCCCAAATGACCATACTACCAAAAGCACTATACTGATTCAATGCATTTTCAAATAAAATCCCAATGACATACCTCATGGAAACAGAGAAATCAATGATAAAATTCATCTGGAAAAATAAAAGACCAGAATAAACAAAGAAATTCTTAGCAGGAAGAGTGAAGCCAGAGGTATCACAATACCAGATCTTAATCTATACTACAGAGTAATAGTAACACAAACCACATGGTATTGGCACCAAAGTGGACAGATAAACCAATGGTGCATAACAGAAGACACAGAGACAAATCAACATAAATACAGTTATCTCATACTAGACAAATGTACCAATAACATTCAATGAAAAAGTAGCCTCTTCAAGAAATGGTACTGAGAAACTGGAACTCCATATGCAGCAAAATGAAATTAATCCCCTATGTCTCACCCTGCATGAAACTCAACTCATAATGGATGAAGGACCTAGGAATTAGAACAGAGACCCTGCACCAAATGGATGAAAAAGTAGACCCAAATCTTCATCAGGTCAGCTTAGGACCAGTCTTCATTTTCAAGACTCCCAAAGCCCAAGAAATAAAAACAAGAATAAATAAATGGGATGTATTCAAACTAAAAATCTTTTTCTCAGCAAAGGAAACAATAAATAATGTGATGAGAGAGCCTAGAGATTGGGAGAAAAAACTTTACCACAGGAACTTCAGATAGAGCACTAACCCAAGAATTTAAAAAGAACTCAAACAATTTAACACCCAAAATAGAAATAATCCAACCAATATATGAGCTAAGGAACTGGGCAGACACTTCGCAGAAGAAGATATATTAGTGATTAATAAATATATGAAAAAATGTTCAACATCTCAAGTAATTAGTGAAATGCAAATCAAAACTATCCTAAGATTTCATCTCACTCCTATTAAAATGGCTATTATCAAGAATACAAGCAACAACATGTTTTGGCAAGGATGTGGGGGAAAATTTTCACTCATACATTGCTGGTGGGATTGCAAATTGGTGCAACCACTCTGGAAAGCAGTATGGAGATTCCTCAGAGAACTTCAAATGGAACCACAATTTGACCCAGCTATTCCACTCCTTGGCCTATACCAAAGGGACTTAAAATCAGCATACTACAGTGACACAGCTACATTAATGTTCATAGCAGCTCAATTCACAGTAGCTAGATTGTAGAATCAAACTAGATGCCCTTTAATAGATGAATGGATAAAGAAACAGTGGCATATATACATGATGGAATATCACTCAGTCTTAAATAAGAATAAAATTATGACAAATGAATGGAGTTGGAGAATATCATGCTAAGTGAAATAAGTCAATCCCCAAACCAAAAAGGCCAAAATTTTAATCTGTTAGGTGGATGCTGAAACATAATGGGGAGGAGGAGAGTGTAAGAAAAGAATGGAGGAACATTGGATTGTGTAGAGGGAAATGAGGAGAGGGGAGGCGTGGGGGGAAGTAAATATGGTGGAATGAGACAAACATCATTCCCCTAGGTACATGGATGATTACACAAATGGTGTGTCTATACATCATGTATGAGAGAAATGAAAGGTTGTACTCCATTTGTGTACAGTGAATCAATTCTGCTGTCATGTATAACTAAAGAGAATAAACAGAAAAATTTATGATTGTTATGTCCTGTTTATGTGCAATTCCCCTAAGTAATCTGAAATGGCCTTCTTTGTCCCTTCTGATTAAGACTGGCTTGAAATCCACTTTATCTGTGTGAGGATAGGAACTACTGCTTGCTTGTGCCATCCATGTGAGTGGAATGTTTTTTTCCCACCCTTTCACCTTCAGTTTGTGGATGATTTTTTCCAAGAGGTGAGTCTCTTGGAGACACCATATTGTTGGGTCTTGTTTTTTAATCCAATCTGCCCATCTATGTCTTTTGACTGATGAGTTTAGGCCAGTAGCATTCAAGGTTTTACAGAGATATGAATTGTATTCCTAGACAATCTGGCTTATTTTTAGTTTTTAATTTGAATTAGTTTTCCCTTTGATTGACTATTCCTTTATTGTAGTTCTTCACTCTGCTGATTTTCACTTTTTTTCCCATTTCATCTTATGGGATATTTTGTTGAAAATATTCTGTAGTGCATGCTTTCTAGTTGTGACTTCTTTTAACTTTTGTTTATCGTGGAAGGTTTTCATTCGACTCTCAAATCTGAAGCTTAATTTTGCTGGCTATAGGATTCTTGCTTGGTATCATTTCTTTGAGAGCTTAGTATATGTTGTTCCAGGACCTCGTAGCTTTGAGGGTCTGGGTTGAGACATCAGTTATGATCCATATTGGTCTCCCTATATACATAATCTGATATTTTTCTCTCACAGTCTTTAAAATTATGCACTTATTCTGTATGCTAGGCATTTTCATTATAATGTGCTTGATGTGGGTCTGTTGTAATTTTGCATGTTTGGGGTCCTATAAGCCTCTCATATATGATGTTTCATTTCATTTTTAGATTTGGAAAATTTTCTGATACTATGTCATTGAAAATATTTTTCATTCTCTGGTTTGTAACTCTGCTCCTATATATATCTCAATAAATCTTAGATTTGGTCTTTTTGTGTTTTCTCATAATTCTTAGAAGTTCTGTTCATGGTTTCTTAACCTCTTCTGTGGTCAACCCGATTTTCAAGATTATATGTTTCTCTTCATTGTCTGAGGTTCTGTCTTCCAAGTGGTCCAGTCTGTTGATGATGCTTTCTATTGGGTTATTAATTTGGTTTATTGTTTCCTTCATTTTGAGGATTTCTGCTTGTTTTTCCCAAAATTTGTCTCTCACCTTCCATTCACCTGGATGCTCTCCTCCACATCTAGCCACCAGTCTCATTTGGTAAGTGGCTTCTTTCCTGGCTTTTGGTTACCTGGGAAGTGACTGTTGAGTGTCTAGCACCCCCAACACTTTCTGTGGGTCAGGGCAACCCCCAGCCATGGTTCTTGCAATGAAGACTGAATCCGTATACTGATTTCTGGGGGACAGTTCCAGGCTGACAGGGGATACTTTCCTAAGAGCACCGCCCCTTGCAAGACCTATTCCAGTCCTGGGTTCTCCTATGACATTTTTGTCCCTATGAAAGCCTCGGTACCAGGCATCCAGGTACCCCTATAGGCTTAAACTCGACACTTATCTAGTGCTAGTGATGACTCCCTGGATAACTTGTCCTTCAGTTGGGTGATTCCCTGGGGGCCAAAGGACGCTTCACCTCTATATTCACCAATTCCTCTCTTGCAATGGGCAGCTCACCCTCAACCCCCCCACCCATACCCTCTGAATTGCCTCTTAGTTAATTTAAGACTCCCTCTGCCTCACCATGGACCTCAAACCAAATGGCACTCTAGATTCCAACATGTTTGGGATCTTTTTAATTTTGAGAGTGCTCAGGGAAATGGAAAGAGATTTTCCTACATTCAAATTTTTTCTTTCTTGTGAGATTTTCTCTTCCTGCAAACCTGAACACTCTGTCTCTCTTTCTCTAACTCTCTCTCTCTCTCTCCCTCATCCTCTCCCTCTCTTTCTCATTGTTAACTTGGCTCAGGGTTTATCAAATTTATTTGTTTTATTCAAGGAACAAACTTTTGCCTTATTGATTTTTTGCAATTTTTATTACAATTTCATTGATTTCACATCTGATATTATTTCCTGACTTCTCCTGCTTTTGGTGTTGATTTGTTGTTCTTATAGGCCTTTGAGAGGTAATATTAGGTTCTTTATTTGCTGACTTTCTATTCTTTTGATGAATGTGCTCAATGCAATGAACATTCCTCTTAGCTCTGCCTTCAGAGTATCCCAGAGATTTTGATATGTTTTGTCATTATTCTCATTTGCCCCTAATTATTTTTAATTTCATCCCTTATTTCTTCTGCTATCCATGGTCATCCAATAGTATATTGTTTAGTCTCCAGGTGTTAAAGTAGCTTTCAAGTTTTATATTTTATCATTGATATCTAATTTAATTCCATTATGAGGTGGTAGAATGCAAGATATTACCTCTATTTTTTATTTTTCTTACTAAGACTTGCTTTTGAACTGAGATATAAGTCTGTCTTAGAGAATATTACTATGTGCTATTGAGAAGAAAATGTATTCAATCATTTTGGATAAAATGTTCTATATAAGTCCACGAAGTCTAAAATTTTAATTGTAATCTTTTAGTTGTATACATTTTTTTTTGGTGCCGAGAAATGAACTCAGTGATATTCAACAAACTGAGCTACATCCCCAGTTCTATTTTGTATTTTGTTTATAGACAGAGTCTCACTGAGGTCCTTATTGCTTGATTTCCTGAGGCTGACATTGAACTAGCAATCCTCCTCCCTCAGTCTGTCAAGCCAGTGGGATTACAGGCATGTACCACAGTGCCTGGCTCTATAGCTTATTTATTTATTATTTCCTTGGTGATCAAAGAGGTGTGCTGAAGTCACACAGTAATATTTTATTGTGGTCTATTTGATTCTTGAAATTGAGAAGTGTTTGTTTGATGTGCATAGATGTTCCATTACTTGCTGAACATATATTTATGATTGTTTTGTCTTGTTGATGTATAATTCCCTTAAGCAGTATGAAATGAGCTTCTTTGTCCCTTCAGATTAATTTTTACTAGTGTCCACATTATGAGATATGAGAGGACATGAACCTCTCTTGTTTATGAGACCCTTGTGAATTATATGTTTTTTTCCCATTCTTTTACCCTCATCCTGTGGATGTCTTTGCCTATAAAGTGATTCCCTTGGAGACAGCATATTATTGTGTTTGTTTTTCAATCCAATCTGCCAGTCTGTCTTTTGATTGATTAGTTTAGAACATTTTAAATCAATAATATTATTGAGAAATAATCTTTGTTTCCTGTCATTTTGACCTTTTTCCAGTATTTAATTTTAATTTTAATTTGTTTCCACATTTATTAACTATTCCTCTGGTGTAGTATCTCCATTTGTTTTCCACTTTTATTTTTCATTTCTTCTTCATGAAATATCATAGTGATTATGATTCATAGGACAGGCTTTATAGTTATAAATTCTTTTACCTTTTGTTATCATGGAAATCTTTTATTTCTTTGTCAGTTCTGAAGCTTAATTTTGCTGGGTATATAATTCTTGACTGGCATTCATATTTTTCAGAGGTTGGAATGTCATTCTAGTATCCCCTAACTTTCAGCATCTGGGTTGAAAAATCAACTGATTTCCAGATTGGTTTCCCTCTAAATGTGACCAGTCATTTTCCTCTGGCAGTCTTTAAATTTCTATTTTTATTCTGTATGTTAGACATTTTCATAATATTGTGTCTCAGTGTGCATCTGTTGAAATTTTGTATATTTTTGGTACTGTAAGTATCCTGTATTTTATTTTCCTTTTCATTATTTATTTTTGGAATATTTTCTCATATTATTTCATTGTAAAGATGGTGCATTCTTTTGGTTTTTATTTCATACCTTCATTTATCCTGAAAAGTCTTAAATTTATTCTCTTTATGTTATCCCGTAAAACATAAAAGTTTATTCACAGTACTTTTCATGTCTCTTAACATCTTTCCTCCAGAGTCAACTATATTTTCTAGATTATATATTTTGTCTCCCCAGTCTGAAACTTAACCTTCCAAGTGATGTAGTCTGCTGGTGATGCTTTCCATTGAATTTTTAATTTGGATTTTGATCCCTTCATTTTTAAGAATTTCTACATGTTTGTTCAGAATCTCTCTTTATTGAAGTGATCTTTCATTTCCTTTATTATCTCTCTAACTTTACTCCTTACATTATCCTTTACCTCTCACATCAGTTTAACCATGCACATTCTAAACTCCTCTGACATTTCTTGCAATGTTCTGTCCATGGATTCTGTTATTGGAGTATCTTGGTTTGTTTGGGGTTATTTGTTTCTTTGCAGTTTTATGCTGTTTTTGTACCTACCCATCTTACAGTCTGTGTCTGAGGCAGTAGCATTTCAACCCTGTGGACTTAGAGTATCCCTGAAGATTTCCAGTGCCTCATGATTTGTAGGAAAACAAATAATAACAACTGCAAACCATACACAGTAATAAACCAAATATATCCTGCTAGTATGTCTACAATGATAATTATCACAATAAATATAAGTGATATTTTCTGTTATTGCCCACAGTAAATACAGCAAGTTTGCAAAAGAGTTTACAATATAATGGTGGAAAGGGACAGAACAGAAGTGATATAGAATGTGAGAACTTTGATTGAGGAAGAAAGAAGATAGAAGAAAATAATAAAATGAAGAGTGAAAGAGAGAAAAATAGAGATGAACCATTAGCAAAGTAAAGAGAGAAAGTGAATCAATGGAAACAGACAAGAGAGAGAAAAGATGCATATATAAAGTAAGAATGCAAAAATTTAAAAATAAAAAAAACTATGCAAAATAAAACAAATATACTAATCGAACATCTTAGTTCTCAAAATACTGATCCATGAAAAATCACTGGTTCAAAAATGCTAGAAATGGGCTGTGTTTATGGCTCAGTGGTAGAGTACCTACCTAGTATGTGTGAGACATTGTTTTCAATCCTCAAGACTACATAAGAATAAATGAATAAAATAAAAGATTAAAATGCTAGAAATGAGAAAAAATAAATATGAATAAGGCAAAATTCTTATCATGTAGCTTATGATGTGCACTTCTGTCAGTCCGTCCAACAGTAAATAAAGCAAGAAGTTATGAAAGAAAGGTTCTTAGACAGGAGTGCCAAATAATTATCAAAAAAAATCTATCAGAATCAAAAGATTTTCTTTCCCTTTTGGTCAATTCAAGGCATAGAAATTTTCTTAACCTCCTACATAGGCAGATTTAATCCATGTATGCTAGTATGATTGTCTATTCCTAAGTGTCAGAAATAAAGGAATCTCTACCAAACACAGAATATATACCCATAAAAAAGGAATTTTACAAAAAGCAGATGGCATTAAAAATCTTAACAACATTCTTCTGGTAGTATCTGTGAAATTATTAGAACTAACTTTTGTATTTGCATTCCTGATAACTCTGACAATGTAACTAATGTCCTTAAAGATTTATATTCCTAAATAGAGGCCATGCTCTCATCAGCCTTTTCATGGGAACAACGACTTAGCTTGAAGCTCAGTTGAATGCTGTAGAGGCTACTCCAGTGGACTTGGGTGATCACATAACATCTAAGTCAGACAAGCAATTGCAATGCCCTGTCACTTATCAGTTTATGTGTGTAACACCTGTCCCATACAATACCTCCCAATGGGATTGAAAAAAGATAAAATGCACCTATTAGGAATATATTTGAAACTGTAAGACTGTTAGTTTAGATCTTTTCCAACTGCATCATTACTTTGCAAATTATTCAGGAAAGCTAGAATTCCCTACCAGTTTTAGTATTTCCTACCAGTTTTGCAGAAAATCCGTACAGGTGACCTGAATAGGTTTCAATACCTTGGAAATGTACTAAAATATACTGGATGGTATCTCTTGGGACTCATTTCTTGCTCTTAATTCTGTGTTATTATCTTGCAGTAAGCAGCAAGTTCATCTGACCCCAATTCCAGCACCTTAAAGCAGACATACATTGGTTATCTTTAAAAATTAAAAAAAGGATAGATGTGGAGAGTCATGACTTGGACCATGGCCTCGGAGCTGTGGTTGCACTTGCCCTGGGAATTGTCTGTGCCAAGGTGCAGGGCAAGGTTTCCAAAGAGCTATGGTAATGTCCTGCCTGAGGAAGTTCTTTGCAAAGACCTGGAACTATATCTGTCTTGACCTTGAAGTCAGATGTGAGTTGCTGGAGATAGGAATTCTGAGCATAACAAGATAACCACAATGTCTTGAAAGTACTGTGACCTTCCAGTCTGATGGCTTGGTAGAAACTTTCCCAAAAAGTATCCTTTTGATAGTTAAGCCTATATAATAAACCTGCTGTGCTAGTTCTGGGTCCCTGTTTCTCCATTAGAGGTCAGTTTCTCAGTTAGACCCAGCTTTCTTTTTGTTAATGTTTGTGTATCTTCCTTAATCCCCAAATGTCCCTCATCAGTCTATAGGGTTTGGCTATGCAGGTCATGGGAGTGGGTGAGCACAAAAAAGTTGTGTTGTGGGGAACTTTACTTGAATTTAATACTGGTTTTTGATGCAAATCGGGGACTAAGGTGGTTGGATATAATAAAATAATGAAGAAATGCTCAGGCCACAACCACTGCCACAGCCCAAGGCACAAGCCAGAGTAGTCTGTCCATGAGCAAAGTGGATGAATAAGGAAATTAAAGGAACCAGCATTATCAGGAGGCATGACCTGAGGCATGACCAAAACTGAAAAGCAGGGCACCTTTCATTGTGACCATAAGGGTTCACAAATATTTATACAAATTTATAATAACATGTTTTTATTTATATCATTTTGAAACCAATTATTTTTGTGGATCAGTTTTCGAATATGAGGACATTTGATTAGTATATTTCAATTTATTTTTGTATTTTTTTAATATTTTAATATCACGTATACATTTTTTCTTCACTTCTCTGTTTCCCTTGATTCATTTTCTCTCTTTTCTTCTGCTAACTACCCATCTCTATTTTCCTCTCTTTCACTCTTCCTTTCATTATTTAATTATCTTCTTTCCCCCTCCCTCAAAATTCTCACATTCTATGTCACAACTGTTCTCCCCTTTCCACCATTTGATATTGTAAACCCTTTTGTAATCTTGCCATTTTTATTGTGAGCAATAACATATCATATTTCTGTTTATTGTGATACTTATCATTGTAGACATAGCAGCAGGAACTATTTTGTTTAATGCTAATATCATGTTGCATTGATTGTTGCTATTTGTCTCCCCACAAATGGTGAGGTACTGGAAACATGTAGGGACAGTATAAGTTCACAGGGCAAAATCTCTACTCCCTCAGACCCATACACACAAAAAAATCAGTACACACACAAACACATGAAAAAACAAAGGAAAAAATCATGCCAAACAAGTCAAGATACTCCAATAATGAAATCCATAAACACCAAAGTGGAAGAAATGTCAGAGAAGGAGATTAAAATGTACCTAGTTAAACTGAAATGTGAATTAAAGAACAATGTAAGGAGTGAAATCAGAGAGAACATACAGGAAAGTTAAATATAATTCAATAAAGAGAGACATTCTGAAAAATTGAAGAAATCTTCAAAATAAAGAAATCAAAAACCTATTTAGAAATCCAATAGGATTGCATCCCCAACAAAAGAGATCACTTGGAAGATTGAGTTTCAGGCAATGAAGACAAAATATATATTATTGAAAATAAAGTTAACTGTGGGAAAAGACTATTAAGAGACCATGAACAGAAATTCAAGGAAATATAGGATAACAGGGAAAGACCAAATTTAAGATTTATCAGGATAGATGAAGGTTTGGAGAAACAAACAAAAGGAATGCAATTTTTTCAATAAAATAATGACTGAAAATTTCCCAAACCTAAAGAATGAAATGGAAAATCAAATACCTGAGGCATCCAGGACCTGAATATAAAAAATTACAACAGATCCACCTCAGAAATCATTATTATGAAAATGGCCAACATACAGAATAAGTATATATTTAAAGGCTTCCAGAGGGAAATGAAAGGTCATATTTAAAGGGAAATCCAATCCCTCACAGATGATATCTCAACACAGACCCTTAAAGCTAGGAGGGCTTGGAATAATATGTAATATGCCCTGAAAGAAAATGGACACCAGCCAAGCAAAGGCAAAGCAAAGCAAAATTAAGCTTCAGAATTGACAAAGAAATAAAAGTTTTCATGATAGGCAAAAGGTAAAAGAATTACACAACTAGAAAGTCTACACTATAAAACATACTCAATAAGATATTTCATGAAGAAGAAATGAAAAATAAATGTGAAATCCAGAAAAGAAAGGAATTACACTAGAAGAATAGTCTATCAAAGGAGAAACTAATTCAAATTAAAAAGCAGAAATAAAATATTAGGGAAATGAAAATCATTTATCACTAATAACATTGAATGTAAAACTCCTAAACTCATCAATCAAAAGACATAGACATGAAGACTGGATTGAAAAGTAACATCCAACAATAGGCTGTCTCCAAGAGATTCACCTCATAAGCAAAGACATCCATGGATTGAAGGTAAAAGGATGAGAAAAAATATCATTAACATGGATCTCATAAACAAATTGGGTTTCTTCCTCATATCTTATTCAGTGGACTTCAAGTCAAAATTCATCAGAAGGGACAAAGATGATCATTTCATACTTTTTGATTTCAAGATTCAAATAGAACACAACACAATAATACTCATGAATTCAACACACCTCTATCACCACTGGATACATCCTCTCAGCAAAAACTAAATAAGTTGCAGAACTAAAATGTGCAAAGAATAATTTAGACTTAACAGACATATGTAGACTATTTCATCCATCAATGACTTAATACACTTGCTTCTAAGCAGCACACAGATTCTGTTCTAATATGGACTATATCTCGGTCCACAAATCAAATCTTAGCAAATACAACAAAATAGAGAAATATACCTAGAATTCTATCACATCATAATGGAGTATTAGAAATCAATGATAAAATTAAAAATAGGAGCAACTTTAACAATTGAGACTAAACAATGTGCTATTGAGTGGCCAATGGGATAGCAGAAGAAATCAGGGATGAAATAAAAATACTTAGAGGTAAAGAGAATAATGACAAAACATATCAAAATCTCTGGGACCCTATGAAGACATTGCTAAGAGGAAAGTTCATTACACTGACCACATTCATTAAAAGAATAGAAAGTCCACAAATAAATAACCCTAAAATACATCTCAAAGCTCTAGTTAAAATAAATGAATCAAGCCCAAAAGCAGAAGACAAGATATAATTAAAATCAGAGCTGAAGTCAATGAATTGAACAATTGAAAAATGAGATATTATACTCCATTTATGTATGATCAATGAAAAATGTATAAATACATTCTACTGTCATGTAGAACTAATTAGAACAAATATAATAATTTTAAAAGAGATTTATTTATAATTTTAAAAAAGAAAAGTAAAAGATTTAAAAAATCCATGAATCAAAAGTTGTTTCTTTGAAAGAAGTGAATAAAATTGATAAACCATTAGTCATGTTAGCAAAGAGAAAGTGAGAGTAAACTCAAATTACTAATATTCATGGTAAAAAAGGAGATATCAAATGCACACAACTGAAATGAAGAAGATAATAGAAAATAATTCAAAAATTTATGCTCTAATAAGATAGAATGTCTTGAAGACATCAACAGATTTCTAGAGACATATGATCTACCCAAATTGAATCAGGAGAAATATAAAATTAAAACATCAATTCTAAGCACTGAAGTTGAAGATACTGTCAGAAGTCTACCAACAAAGAAAAGTCCCATACCAGAAGAATTCTCACTGAGTTACACCACACTTTCAAAGGAAACTTACACCAATACCCCTCAATTTATTCCATGAAATAGAAAAGCAGGGAACCCTATCAAACATATTCTATAATGCTAATATCACCCTGATACCAAAACAGAATGAGCACATCAACAAAAAGAAAACCCTCAGACCATTATCATGATGAACATAGATATAAACATTCTTAATACAATATTGGCAGATTACATACAAAAAAATATTAAATGTAGTACACCATTATCAAGTGGAGTTCATCCCAAGGAAGCAAGGCTTAATGCAACATATGGATATCAATAAATGTAATTCACCACATCAATAACCTTAAAGATGAGTACACATGATTATCTCAAGCAGATGGCAGAAAAAAACAATGGACCAAACACAGCATCCATCATGTTTAAAACACTAGCAAAACTAGGTATAGTACAAACATACCTCAAACTATAAAATCTATTGATGCTAAATCCAAGGCCTACATCATTCTAAAGGGAAAAAATTGGAAGCATTCCCTCTAAAAATTGTAACAAGAGAGGGATGCATTCTTTAACTACTCCTATTCAACATAGTCCTTGAAACTGTGGCCAGAGATAATAGACAAAAGAAAAAAATAAGGAGATATGAATAAGAAAAAAAAAAAAAAACTCAAATTATCCCTATTTGTCAATGATATGATCTTATATTTAGAAGATCCACAAAACTACTAAAAAGCTTCAATAACTCATAAATTAATTCAGAAAACTAGCAGGATATAAAATCAATACAAATAGATTAATTGCATTCTTGTATACCAATGACATACAAGTTGAAGGAGAAATCGGGACAACTATCCCCTTCACATTAGCCTTTGAGATCAATCTACGAAGACAGGTAAAAGACCTCTACAATGAAAACTAGAGAACAGTAAAGAAAGGTATTGAAGACTTCAGAAAATGGAAAGACCTCTTAGGTTATTGAATAGATGAAATTTATATTGTCAAAATGGCCATACTAGCAAAAGTGCTATAAAGATTTAATGGAATGCCTAGAAAAATCCCAATTATGTTCTTCATAAAAATACAAAAAGCCATCATAAATCCATTTGGAAAAATGAGAGGCCCAGAATAGCCAGAGCAATCCATAGTGAGAAAAATGATAAAGGAGGCATCACAATATCAGACCATAAATTATACTACAGAGCTATAGTACCAAAAAGAGCATGGTATTGGACATCAGAAAAAAAAAAAAAACATGAAGACCCATGGAACAGAATAGAAGATGTAAAGACACACTCACAAAATTACAGTTATCCCATATCAGGAAAAAAATATGCTATAAATATGCATTGGAAAAGGTAGCAAATTCAACTCTGGTACTAGGAAATACTGGAAATCCATACGTAGCAAAAGTGAAATCAAACCCCTCTTTCTCACCCTGCACAAAACTCAACTCAAAGTGTATCAGGGACCTAGGCATAATACCAGATACCCTCCACCTATTAGAAGAAAAATTAGGCCCTACTCTCCATCATGACAGCTTAGGAACCAAGGACCCTCAAAAATCAGGAACCAATAAATGGTATGATAAAAAACTAAAAAGCTTCATCACCTCAAAGGAAATAATTAACTATATGAAGAGAAAGCCTACAGAATGGAAGAAAATCTTATACCCACTTACCTTAGATAGAGCATTATATATTCCAGAACATATAAAGAATTTGAAACAACAACACAAAAATCAAACAACCCAATTAATAAATGGGCAAAGGAACCAAACAGAACTCTTCACAGAAGAAATATGAATGGTCAACAAACTACATGAAAAAACATGTTCAATATCTCTAGTAATTAGAAAATTGCAAATTAAAACTACAATGAGAGTCCACCTCATTCTATTCAGAATGGCAATTATCAAGAATACAAGTAATAATAAATTTTGGGAAAGAGTACAGAGAAAGGTACACTTGCACATTGCTGGTGGGACTGCAAATTGCAGCAACCACTCTGGAAAGCATTATAGAGATTTCTTAGAAAATTTGGAATGAAACCACCATTTGACCCAGTTATCCTACTTTTTTCTCTATACTTAAAGGACTTAAAATCAACCTACTACACTGACATAGCCACATCAATGTGTATATAATCTCCATTCACAATAGGAAAGATATAGGAATCAACCTAGGTGTCCATCAATGAATGAATGGTAATGAAAATCTGGTATATAGCCCAAATGGAATATCACTCAGTCATAAAGAGGAATGAAATCATGACATTTGCTGATAAATGAATGGAATGGGAGAAATCATGCTAAGTGAAATAAGTCAGTTCCCCAAAACCAAGGGCCTCTGGTATGTAGAAACTAATCCAAAATAAGTGGGGCAAAAACAAAAAAGAATAAAAGAAAGATCAGTGAAGTAGACAAAAGATAATGAAGAGAAGGGATGAATGGAAGGATAGGGAATGTCAGTGGAATGAATCTGATGTAATTTTTCTATTTACATATTTGAATATATCTCAGTGAATCTTATCATCATGCTTATCCACAGGACACTAAAAAAAGCATAATGGACTGAAAAAACAGTAGATAAGAAGAAAGGGAACACAGGGAGGGAGGAGGTGAGGGAAAGGAAGAAAGTACTGGAGACTGAATTAAAACAAATTATACCTGTGTGTTTATAATTATGTCAACATGTATCCTCCTGCCATGATAGCTAAAAAGAAACAATAAAAATAAAAAAAGAATGTGCTGTATCACAATATAAATAACAAAATAATATGATTATCTCAAAAACACAGAAAAATTATTTTACAAAGTGCAAGAGCCCTTCTTGATTAAAAAAAAAAGCTCACTACAAATTACACACACAGGGATTTACATGATGTCATGAAAGTATGAATTAAAAGCTCACAGCAAAATGTCATGCTCAATTGTGGAAATTTTAAAGCTCAGGCTCTAAAAATTGGAAGGAGGTAAGCTCATGTCTCAATAGTCACATTACAGAACCAATCCACTTGCCAATGAGATGATCCATTAAAGACAATGTGCTGTACACACAATGGAGCTTCACTCTGCCAGAAAGAATAACATTGTGTTATTTACTGATAAATTGTGGAATTAGGGAGAATCACACTAAGTAAAATAAGTCAGACACAGAAAGTCAAAGGGCAAATGTTTTCTCTCATAGCTAGAGAGAAATAAGGGCTTTTTTTAAAAATGGGGAATCCCATGACATAGAAGTGAGAAGAGTATAGCAAGGAATGGAGATTGAGGGAGAGAGGAGGTAGGGAAAGGGGAGAATTTCAGAATGACCAAATTTCAAATGACCAAATATATGCCATGTGTATGTTTGAATGTATCACATTATACTCTACATTAATGTTATCTATAAAGCTCAATTAAAAATAAATAATTAGAAGACTAGTAAACTAGAAAAAAGGGAGCAGGCCAGGGACAAAGAGAGGAAAATAAGAGTTTCTGGGGATTAAAATGGAGAAAATTATATTACAAACCTGTATAAAGATGGTCAAAATCCACTTCCACTGTCATGTGTAACTATAATATATTAATATATTTTTTTAAAAGAAAAAAGAAATAATAGCAAGTCATGCTTGGTGGCACATGACTGTAGCCCGAGCTACTAAGGAGACTGAGGGAGGATAAGTTTTGATGGCAAGCCTGGGCAATTTGGTGAGAACCTGTCAAGAAAGTTTTAAAAAATTTTAAGTGGGTGGTATATAGCTCAGTGTTAGGGGACTTTCCAGAAACACACGAAAACCCCTGAGTTCAGTCCCCATTACCAGAGAAAGGAAAAAAGGAAAAAGGAAATTAGTGCTCTATGCTGAAGTATGAGTGGCAAGATATTCTCCCACTCTGTAGGCTCTCTCTTCGCATTGCTGGATAGTTTCCTTTGCTGAGAGAAAACTATTTAGTTTGAATCTATCCCAGATATTGATTCTTGCTTTTATTTCTTGTGCTATGGGAGTCCTGTTGAGGAAGTCTGGTCCTAAGTCAACAAAGTGAAGATTTGGGCCTACTTTTTCTTCTATAAGATGCAGGATCTCTGGTCTGATTTCAAGGTCCTTGATCCATTGTGAATTGATTTTTGTGTAATATCCTGTTGCATATGGATTTCCAGTTTTCCCAGCACCATTTGTTGAAGAGCTATCTTTTCTCCATTGCATATTTTTTGGAACCTTGTCTAGTATTAGAAAATTGTAATTATTTGGGTTTGTGTCCGTGTCCTCTATTCTGTACCATTGATCTACCCGTCTATTTTGGTGCCAATACCATGCTGTTTTTGTTACTATTGCTTTGTATATAGTTAAAGTTTTGGTATTGCGATATCCTCGTGTTCATTCTTCCTGCTAATGATATGCTTTAGCTATTCTGGGTTTCTTATTCTTTCAGATGAATTTCATGATTGCTTGCTCTATTTCTGTAGGTACATCATTGGGATTTTAATTGGAATTGCATTGAATCTGTATAGCACTTTTGGTAGTATGGCAATTTTGACAATATTAATTCTGCCTATCCAAGAACATGGGAGATCTCTCCATCTTCTAAGGTCTTCCTCAACTTCTTCTTCAATGTTTGTAGTTTTCATTGTAGAGATCTTTTACCTCTTTAGTTAGATTGATTCCCAAGTATTTTATTTTTTTTTTGAGGCTATTGCAAATGGGGTTGTTTTCCCTCATTTCCCTTTCAGCTGTTTCAGTGCTTGCATATAAAAATGCTTTAGATTTATGCGTGTTGATTTTATAGCCTGCTATTTTGCTGAATTCATTGATGAGGTCTAGAATTATCTGGAAGGAGATTTTTGGATCCTCTAAATATAGAATCATGTCATTCGCAAAAAGTGACAACTTAAGTTCCTCTTTTCCTATTCGTATCCCTTTAATTTCTTTGGTCCGCCTAATTGCTCTGGCTAGAGTTTCGAGGACAATGTTGAATACAAGTGGTGAAAGAGGACATCCCTGTCTTGGTTCCCATTTTAAAGGGAATGCTTTCTGTTTTTCTCCATTAAGAATGATGTTGGCCATGGGGTTAGCTTACATAGCCTTTACAATGTTCAGGTATGTTCCTACTATCCCTATTTTTTCTAGTGTTTTGAGCATGAAGGGGTGTTGTATTTTGTTCGAATGCTTTTTTGCGTCAACTGAAATAACCATATGATTCTTATCCTTAAGTCTATTGACATGATGGATTATGTTATTGATTATGAATGTTGAACCATTCTTGCATTCCAGGGATGAACCCCACTTGATCATGGTGCATTATTTACTTAATATGTTTTGGATACGGTTTGTCAATATTTTGTTAAGGATCTTTGCATCTATATTCATCAAGGATATTGGTCTAAATTTTCTTCCCGTGGTGTGTCTTTTCCTGGTTTGGGTATGAGGGTGATATTAGTTTCATAGAATGAGTTCAGTAGGTTACCCTCCTTTTCTATTTCCTAGAATACTTTGAGAAGTATTGGAATGAGTTCTTCTTTGAAGGTCTTGTAGAACTTGAGCTGAGAATCCGTCTGGTCCTGGCTTTTCTTGGATGGTAGATTTTTAATGGCTTCTTCTATTTCGTTTGGTTGATATTGATCTGTTTAAATTGTGTATGTCCTCCTGTTTCAGTTTGGAGAGCATATGTCTCTAGAAATTTGTCATGTCTTCGGTACATTCTATTTGTTGGAATACAGATTTTCAAAGTAGCTTCTCATTATGTTCTGTATCGCAGTGATGTCTGTCATGATATTTCCTTTTGCATCTTGTATTTAATAATTTAGTCTTCTCTCTCCTTGTCTTTGTTAGTGTGGCTAAGGGTTTGCTTATTTTGTTTACTTTCTCAAAGAACCAACTTTTTATTTTGTCAATTTTTTGAATTGTTTCTTTGTTTCAATTTCATTGATGTCAGCTCTGATTTTAATTATTTCCTGTCTTATACTACTTTTGCTGTTATTCTGTTCTACTTTTTCTAGGGCTTTGGGCTGTAATATTAGGTCACTTAGTTGTTGACTTTTCATTCTTTTCTGGAATGCGCTCCATGCAATGAATTTTCCTCTTAGTAAGACTTTCATAGTTTCCCAGAGATTTTGATATGTTGTAACATCATTCTAATTGACCTCTAAGAATTTCTTAATCTCCTCCCTGATGTTTTTTGTTATCCATGTTTCATTCAATAGCATATTATTTAGTCTCCAGGGGTTGGAGTAATTTCTCTTTTTTATTTTGTCATTGATTTCTACTCTCAGTACATTATGATCTGATAGAACACAAGGCAGTATCTCTATTTTTTTTGCATTTCCTAAGGTCTGATGTGGCATAACATATGGTCTATTTTCAAGAAGGTTCCATGTACTGCTGAGAAGAAAGTGAATCCGCTCATTGATGGATGGAATATTCTATATATGTCTATTAAGTCTAGGTTATTGATTGTGTTATTGAGTTCTATGGTTTCTTTGGTTGGTTTTTGTTTGGAAGATCTATCTAGTGGTGACAGCGGTGTGTTAAAGTCACCCAGAATTATTGTGTTGTGGTCTAAGTGATTCCTGAAATTGAGAAGGATTTGTTTGAAGTACAGGGATGCACCATTGATTGGGGCATAAATATTTACTATCATTATGTCTTCTTGATTTATGTTTCCCTTAAGCAGTATGAAATGTCCTTCTTTATCCCTTTTGACTAACTTTGGCTTGAAGTCCACTTTATCTGATATAAGGATGGAAAACCCTGCTTTTTTCCTTAATCCATGTGCATGGTAGGTTTATTTCCCATCCTTTCACCTTTAGTCTGTGGATGTCTTTTTCCATGAGATGAGTCTCTTACTGCCAGCATATTGTTGGGTCTTTCTTTTAATCCATTCTGCCAGTCTATGTCTTTGATTGATGAGTTTAGGCCATTAACGTGCAGGGTTATTATTGAGATATGATTTGTATTCCCAGTCATTTGGCTTATTTTTGGTTTTTAAGTTGGCTTGGTTTCTCCTTTGAGTGGTTTTTCTCTAAGGTAGTTCCTCCCTTTGCTGACCTACATTGTTGTTTTTCATTTCCTCCTCATGGAATATTTTGTGAGAACATTCTGTAGTGCAGGCTTTCTATTTGTAAATTCTTTTAACTTTTGTTTATCATGGAAGGATTTTATTTCATCTTCAAATCTGAAAGGTAATTTTGCTGGGTATAGGATTCTTGGTTGGCAACCATGTTCTTTCAGAGCTTGAAATATGTTGGTCCAGGCCCTTCTAGCTTTTAGAGTCTGGGTTGAGAAGTTGGCTGCTATCCATAGTGGGTCTCCCCCAAGTATGTAATCTGATGCTTTTCTCTCATGGTCTTCAAAGATCCTATCTTTAGTTTTGAATGTTAGGCATTTCCATTATAATGTGCCTTGGTGTGGATCTGTTATGATTCTGTGCATTTGGTGTTCTGTAAGCCTCTTGTATTTGATTTTCCATTTCATTCTTCAGGTTTGGAATTTTCTGATATTATTTCATTGGAATAGTTTGTTCATTCCTTTGGCTTTGTATATCTGTGCTTTCCTCAATCTCAATAATTCTTAAATTTGGTCTTTTCATGATGTCCCATAGTTCTTGGAGATTCTGTTCATGATTTCTTACCATCTTCTCTGTTTGGGGCGACTTTATTTTCAAGATTAAATATTTTGTTTTCATTGTCTGAGGTTCTGTCTTCCAAGTGGTCTATTCTGTTGCTGAGGCTTTCCATTGAGTTTTTTTATTTGGTTTATTGTCTCCTTCATTTCAAGGATTTCCTGTTTGTCTTTTCTGAGAATCTCTATCTCTTTGTTGAAATGATCTTTTGCTTCTTGCAGGTGTTCTTTCTGTTTATTGGTATTATCATTTATTGCCTGCATTTGCTCTCTTATCTCATCCTTTGCTTCGTGAATCATCTTAATCAAGTATAATCTGAAGTCCTTTTATGACATTTCTTCTAACATACTGTCATTGGATTCTATTACTATACAATCTAGATTTGTTTGGATCACTTTCTTCCCTTGTTTTTTCATGTTGTTCCTGTATTTTCCCCTCTAGCAGTGCTGATCTGGGGTATTGTAGATTTCCCCCTAGAGGCTTATAGTGGCCCTATAGGTTTCCAAAACTCTTTCTTTAAGGGGAGATCAATATTAGCAGTGCTCAAATCAGACACTATGCAATCCCAGACCAACTAGCCCTATGGGGACAATAACAAAATTGTCATAGTAAACAAAATGAGTTCAAATATTATCTTTGGTAAAACAAATAGGTTTGCAATAAGGTCTTCAGTTTCTAATGGAGGACAAAGAGAATGCCGAGGGATGTAGAATGTGGCTGTTAATAGGATAAGAAAAGAATATACAGAAGTTCTGGAAAATAGAAAGTGTCAGAGTGTAATCAAAGGAAATCGGATGTTAGCATGCAAAAAAGGGAGAAAGAGACTCTGAGGGAACAGGTAAACAAAAGGAAAAGGAGGCAAGAAAAGTAAAAAATAAAAACAAATTTTTTAAAAGGAGAAAAAAGAAAATCTGCTGTATAACATTCATATAGTAATGAAACCTCCCTGAGTTCAGTAGCCTGATACATGAAAGGTACCTGACAATGAGCTTCAAGCCTCCAGAGTGTCCCACACAGGATGGGATTTGCCCCACCCAAAGATCGTAGCTATGGCTGTCCAGGATAATCCAAGATAGCCACTCTGGCTTCAAAATGTGGTTGGCAAATGGAAGCTGCAGCTCAGGGGTGGATGTGGTTAGCTGGAGGTCGGGAGATGGGATGTAGTTTGGTCCAGCAGGGGTCCTGGAGTCTGAATGCAATAGTTGGTCTGGGGTCCTGGTGATAGGGCACAGTCAGTTGGTCTGGGGGTTCGGGTGGCAGGGAGCAGTGAGGGCCCCAGAGGCAGGGAGTGATCGGTTGGGCTGAGGTATCCTGGAGACGGCCTCAGTCAGTCTGGCCAGGGGTCCTACGGGGCCTGGCTGTGTCTCAAACTGGCAGCAGCCACGTGTAATCAACCCTGCAGGTACTGTGACAGTGAACTTCCAGGCAATAGCAGCAGCTGGTGCTCCACTGGCGGTCGGCGATCAGTTTACTGATGTTGTCCGACGATCAGGAGGTTAACCTTTTGCGTGGGTGATGGATAGGTGTAAGGTAGGTGATGGACAGGCAAGGGCAGGCAAATGGCGGATCATAGACCCTGACAGTGAGCAATCTGCACTCAAAAAGGCGTCAATATGCTGCAGATCATCACAGCAGATAATGGGGTAAACATCAGGGATCGATAAGCAGCAAAAACTGCCTCACTGAGAACAGATATCCTCTGCTTGAAATCAGAGTTATGGAGTGACAAGGAACGCAGCCTCCCTCTAGTCTGCCATCTTGATCTCTACACGAAGAATACAAATAACCCAATCAACAAATGGGCTAAGGATATGAACAGACACTTCACAGAAGAAGATCCACAAGCAATCAACAAACATGAAAAATGTTCACCATCTTTATAATAAGAAATGCAAATCAAAACTACACTAAGATTCCATCTCATCCCAATTAGAATGGTAATTTCAAGAATACAAGTAACAATAGGTGTTGGAGAGGATGTGGGGAAAGGGTACACTCATACATTGCTGGTGGGCTGCAATTAGTGCAGCCACTCTGGAAAGCAATATGGTGATTCCTTTGAAAACTTGGAATGCACCTACCATTTGACCCAGCTATCCCATCCTCGGCCTCTACCCAAAGGACTTAAAATCAGCATACTACAGAAATAGAGCCACATCAATGTTCATAGCTGCTCATTCACAATAGCCAGACTGTGGGACCAACCTAGATGCCTTCAATTGATGAATGGATAAGAAACTGTGGTATATATATATATTGGCATATTACCTGACTATAAAGATAATACAAATTGGTATTTGCAGGCAAATGGATGAAATTGGAGAATATCATGTTAAGTGAGATAGCCAATCTCAAAATATCCAAAGATGAATGATCTCACTGATAAGCCAATGATGACACATAATGGGGGTGTTGGGGACAAGAATTGAGGAAGGAGACTGTATAGAGGAAAGAGAGGTGGAGGGGTGGAGGGAAGGAAAATAACGGAATGAATCAAACATCATTACTCTATGTAAATGATGAATATGCAAATGGTATGCTGTTACCCTATGTACAAACAGAAACATTATCCCATTTGTTTACAATAAAATAAATTTTAAAAAAGGAAAAGAAATGAAAGGGGAGAGAGAGAAAGAGAGAGAGATAGAGAGAGAGAGAGAGGAGAGAGAGAGAGAGAGAAGGAAAAAGAAAGAAGAAAAAAGAGAAAAGCAAAAACTTGCTAAATCTGGGGAAGGATTTAAATATCCAGGTATAGAAATGTTTAAGATCTCCAGTAATATTCCCCCAGACAAGATCATCACAAGAACTGCAGTCAACTGCCACATCAAGTACTCATGGAACATGCTCCAGGATAGACTATATGTTACACACTCCAAGACAAATCAGCAATCGATAACGCAAGAACTTCAGAATTTCACAAATATGTGGAAATTAAACATCATTCTCCTTCACAAAAGTAGTCAAAAAGAATAAGAAGAGAACTTTCTAAATACCCTTAACATGTAAACTGCAAACCAGCACAACAAAATGAACAGAACACAGCAAAAACATACTAACAGGGAAGTTTTATAGTAATAATGCCTGTATCAAAAAAGGGAGAGTAAGTTGGGTTATAGCTTGATTAGTAGAATGCTTGCTTAGTATGCAAAAAGTCCTGGATTCAATCCCCAGCATTGGAGAGAGAGAGAGAGAGAGAGAGAGAGAGAGGAGAGAGAGAGAGAGAGAGAGAGAGAGCTCTCCCAGAAAGAACCCTAACATTACCCTCACAGGATAGAGAAAGAACAACTGTTATCATCAGGGTTTCCAGATGGGGTCCAGGTCCTTGGTGTTCCAAAGAAAGAATTGATCAAGACATTCATAAAAAAGAGGCAGTTGTGCAGATTTATTGGAGGTGAAGATGGAAGTAGCACTCCAATAGGTTAGAGCAGAGTGGACCAACCAGAGAGAGGCACTCAAGACCCAGATCTCTGGAATTAATGTCTTATATGCTGAGCTTCAAGGAGGCATTCTTTTCCTTATATTGACCTGATAGAAACCTTATCCTATTTGCTACATTAGTTATTTATGATATTTGGAAGAATACTGGGCAATTTAGCCCCACTGGTCATTTTTATATATGAAGCTGTGGGAGTTGTCATGCTATAGTCCTCAGTGTGGGAATTGTCACGGTCATCGTCTCTTTTGTTAGTTTTTCAAGCATTTATGACTAGAATCCTTCCTTTCTTGCCTCCCTGATTTGCTACTTTTGGTGTGTTTAACACAGCTGTACATCTTAAGTTACATTAATATAGCTTCTCTGTTTCTTTAATTTTTAATTTTTTTGTTCTTTTCAATTATCATGACAGTAGAATGTATTTAGAAATCATATATGCACATAGAGTACTTCCTATTTTTGTGTTTGTAAAAATGTGGAGTTACACTGCTTGTGTGTTCATGTTATGAACATTTGAAAGTTATGTTTGTTGATTCTATCTTTCTTATTTCCATCTCCCCCTTCCCTTCATTCCCTTGTCCTAATCCATAGACTTTTGTTCTTCACTGCAACCTTGCCCTCATTATTGAATTTAGCATCCATATATCATAGAGAACATTTGACCTTTGGTTTTCCTGAATTGGCTTCTTTCACTTACATGATAGTCTCCAGTTCCATCCATTTACTGTCAATGCCATAATTTCATTCTTCTTTATGACTGATAATATTCCATTGTGTATATGTGTCCATATTTTCTTTATCCATTCATGTATTGAAGGACACCTAGTTGATTCCATAGCTTAGCTATTGTGAATTGAGCAGCTATACATATTAATGTGGCTGTGTCACTGTAGTATGCTGATTTTGTCTTTTGTGTATAAACCTAGGAGTGAGATGACTGAGTCAAACATGGTTTCCATTCCAAGTTTTCTGAGGAAGCTCCATATTTACTTCCAGAGTGGCTGCATCAATTTGCGTCCCATTAGCAATGTGTGACTGAACCTTTTCCCTCACATCATTGCAAACATTCATTGCTGCTTGTATCCTTTTTTTAAAATTTGTTCTATTTAGTTATACATGACAGCAGCATAAATTTCAATTCACTATACACAAATGGGGTACTTTTCATTTCCCTGGCTGGATACAGGTGTAGAGTCCACACCACTGTGCATCATCACACATGTACATCAGGTAAGATATCTGCCCTCATTCCACCTTCTTTCCCACCTCCCTGTCCCCTCCCCTCCCTCATTCCCCTCTGCCCATCCAAAGTTCCTCCATTCTTCCCTTCACCCTCCGCATCTCCATGTGATGTGTGAGCATCCACTTATCAGAGAAAACATTTGGTCTTTGTTTTTTGGGGATTAGCTTTCACACTTAGCATGATATTCACCACACCCATCCATTTACCTGCAAATGCTATACTTTTATTCTTATTTAAGACTGATTAATATTCCATTACATCTATGACATTATATATATCATAGTTTCTTTATCCAGTCATCTATTGAGAACATCTAGGTCCTGTTCAACAATTTAGTTATTGTGAATTAAGGTGCTATAAACATTGATATACCTTCATCACTGTATATGCTGATTATGAAATGGGATATCTTGGTTAATGGTGGTTCCATTTCAAGATTTCTGAGGATCTCCAGGCTGCCTTCCAGAGCTGTTTGCATTATTTTCATTCACACCAACAATGGAAGAGTGTACCTTTTTCCCACATCCTTGCCAACACATATTGTTGCTTGTATTCTTAATCATTGCCATTCTGACTGGAGTGAGATGACATGGTAGAGTAGTTTTGATTTGCATTTCTCTAATTAATAGAGATATGAACACTTCTATGAAGTGTGTCTGATTCCTTAGACCATTTGCTACTTGTTTATTTGGGGTTTTTTTTTGTGTTACTTTTTTTAGTTCTTTTTAAATTCTGGAGATTAGTGTTCTATCTGAAGTGCATTCTGTAGTTTTTTATTCTTGTTATTGATTGTTTTCCTTTGCTGAGAAAAAACTTTTTAGCTTCATTCATTCCACCTTATTATTTCTTAATTTTATTTCTTGTGCTTTAAGAGTTTCATTAAGGAAATCTTGTCCTAAGCCAACATGAGGAAGATTTGGGCCTACTTTTTCTTCATTTGGTGCAGAACCTCAGGTATAATTCCGAGGTCCTTGATTCATTTTGAGTTTTAATCTGTGCAGGGTGAGAAATAGGGTGTTAATTTTCATTTCACTGCATATGGATTTCCAGTTTTCCAAGCACCAATTCTTGAAGAGGCTATCTTTTTTCCAATTGTATGTTATTGGTACCTTTGTTGAGTATGAGATAGCTGTATTTATGCAGGTTGTCTCTGTGTTTTTCCATTCTGTACCCTTGGTCTACCTGTCCATTTTGGTGCCTATACCATGCCATTTTTGTTACTATTGCTCTGTAGAATAGTTTAAGGTCTAGTATTGTGATATCTCCTGCTTCACTCTTCCTGCTAATGATCTCTTTGACTCTTCTGGGTCTCTTATTTTTCCAGATGAATTTCATGATTGCTTTCTCTATTCTATGAGTACATCATTGGGACTTTAATTGGAATTTAATTGATCAGTATAGTGCTTTTGGTATATGCCATTTGACAATATTAATTTTGCCTATTGGAGAACATGGGAAAATCTTCCGTATTCTAAGTTTTTCACTAATTTCTTTCTTTAGTGTACTGCAGAGTTTTCATTGTAAGGTATTTACCTCTTTTGTTAGATTGATTCCCAAGTATTTTTTTGAGCCATTATGAATGGGAAAGTTTTCCTAATTTCTCTTTCAAGTGATTCATCACTGAAGAATAGAAATGCATTAGATTTATGGGTTTTGATTTTATATCCTGCCACTTTGCTGAATTCATTTATTAGTTTTCTGGTGGAATTTTTGAATCCTTTAATGATAAAATCATATCATCAGCAATAGTGATAGTTTGAATTCTCTTTTACTATTCCTATCCCTTTAATTTCTTTCATCTGTATCTGTCTAATTGTTCTGGCTAGAGTTTTAAGACTAATGTTGAATATAAGTGGTGAAAGGAGGGACTCCCTGTCTTGTTCCAGATTTTAAAGAAAAGATTTCAATTTTTTCTCCATTTAGAATAATGTTGGTCTGTGCTTAGCATAGATAACCTTTAAAATATTGAGTTTATGATCCTACTATCCCTGTTTTTTTCTAGTGTTTTGAACATGAAGGGGTGCTGTGTTCTGTGAAATGCTTTTTCTGCATCTATTGAAATGATCATATAATTCTTAACTTTAAGTCTATTGTTATAATCAATGGCATTTTTGTTCTGCAGATGTTGAACCATCCTTGCATTTTGTGATGAAAATCACCTGGTCATGGTACACTATGTTTTTAATATGGTTTTTTATGTGATTTGCCAGAATTTTGTTAGGAAATTTTGCATTGATGTTCATCGGATATTGGTCTGAAGTTTTCTTTCCTTGATGTGTCTTTGTCTGGTTTAAGTGTAAGGGTGATTCTAACTAGCTTCATAGAATGAGTTTGGAAGGGTTCCCTCCTTTTCTATTACATAGAATATTGAGGAGGATTGCTATTCTTCTTTGAAGGTTTGTAGAACTTTGCTGACAGTCTGTCTGGTCTTGGGTTTTTCTTGATTGGTAAGCTTTTGATATCTTCTATTTCATTGCTTGAAATTGATCTGTTGAAATTGTGTATTTCTGATTCAGTCTGGGAGGGAAAAATGTCTCTATAATTTGTCCATGTCTTTTTGAGATTTTCTATTTTTTGGGATGTACTTTTCAAAATAAATTCTAACTATGTTTTGCATTTCATAGTATCTGTCATGATATTTCCTTTTTTTTTTATGAACATGTAATTTGAGTTTTCTCTCTCCTTCCTTCATCAGTGTGGCTAAGAGTTTATTGATTTTTTTATTTTTTCAAAGAGATGCTTTTTGTTTTGTCAATTTTTTCATTTATTTCTTTTGTTCCAATTTCTTTTGTTTCAGCTCAGATTTTAATCATTTCCTATTCTAATACTTTGGAATTGATCTATTCTTCCTTTTTCTAGGGATTGAGATGTAATATTGGTTCATTCAGTTGACTTTTATTATTTTAATGAATGAGTTTCATGCAATAACTTTTCTTTTAGTACAGCTTTCATAGTGTCCAGAGATTTTCAAATGTACCATTCATGTTCTCATTTACCTCTTATATTTGTTTTATCTCCTTCCTGATAACTTCTGCTATTCATGCATCATTCAATAGCTTATTATTTAGTCTCCAAGGGTTGGAGTAGTTTCTATTTCTTCTTTTATCATTGATTTCTAATTTTATTCCATTTGACTTGATAGAATGCAGGTATATCTCTGTTTTTGTATTTACTAAGAGTTGCTTGTGGCATAACATATGGTCTATTTTAGAGAAAAACCATGTGCTCTGAGAAGAAAATGTATTCACTAATTGATGAATGGATATTCTGATATTGCCTGTAAGTGTAAATTATTGATTGTATTGAGTTCCATGGTTTCTTGAGTTAGTTTTTTTTTTTTTTGGAAGATCCATCCAATGGTGACAGAGGTGTGCTAAAGTCACTCAGTATTATTGTGTTGTGGTTGATTCCTGAAATCAAGAAGGGTTTGTTTGATGTACATGGATGCTCCATTGTTTGGGGCATAAATATTTATGATTGTTATGTCTTATTGATTTATGATTCCCTTAAGCAGCATGAAATGTCCTTCCTATCCCTTCTAATTCTGGCTTGAAGGGCACTTTATCAGATATGAGAATGAAAACTCCTGCATTTTTACTTAGTCATGTGCATGATATGTTTTTCCCATCCTTTCATCTTCAGTCTGTGGATGTCTTTTCCCATGAGATGAGCTCTCAAAGGCAGCATGTTGTTTTGTCTTTTTTCAAAATCTTATCTGCCTGTCCATGTCTATTGATTAATAAGTAGGCCATTAACATTCAGGGTTATTATGTGATATGATTTGTATTCCCAGTCATTTGGACTCATTTTTGTTTTTTAACTTGACTTGGTTTCTCCTTTAGTATAGCTCCTCCATTTGCTGACTTCATTGTTACTTTCATTTCCTCCTCATGGAATATTTTGCTGAGAATATTCTAAAGTCCAGGCTTTCTATTTTAAATTATTTTAACTTTTGCTATCATGGAAGGATTTTATTTCATCATCAATCTAAAGTTATTTACAAGTTCTTGGTTGGCATCCATTTTCTTTCAGAGCTTGGTATATATTTTCCAGGCCCTCCTAACTTTTAGGGTCTAGACTGAGAAATCTGCTGGCTTTATTTTGATTTCCCTCTATATGTAATCTGAACTTTTCTTTCATGGTCTTTAAAATTTATCTTTATTTTTGTGTGTTGGGTATTTTTATTATGCATTGGTGTGGATCTGTTGTAATTCTGTACATTTGGTGTCCTGTAAGTCTCTCATATTTGATTTTCAATCTTGTTCTTTAGGTTTGGGAAATTTTCTGATATTATTTCATTAATAGATTGTTCATTTCTTTGGTTTGTATCCCTGTGCCTACCTCTGTTCAAATAGCTCTTAAAGTTGGTCTTTTCATAATGTCCCATAATTCTTGAAGGTTCTGTTCATGATTTCTTAACATCTTCTCTGTGTGTCAACTTTATTTTCAAGATTAAATATCTTTTCTTCATTGACTGAGACGCGATCTAGTCTGTCGGTGGTGATTTCTATTGAGTTTTTGATTTGATTAATTTTTTTCTTCATTTCAAGGATTTATGTTTGTTTTCAGAATCTCTATCTCTTTGTTGAAGTAATTTTTTACTTCCTTCAGTTGCTCTTTTAACTCTTTATTGAAGTGATCTACCTGCATTTGCTCTCTTATATCATCCTTTATTTCAGATCATTCTAATTATTTATATTTGAACTCCTTTGACATTTCTTTTGTTCTGCCAATGTATTCTATTAATATAGCATCTTGCTTTGTTTGGGATGCTCTCTTCCCTTGTTTTTTCATGCTGTTTATGAGTCTTCCCCTGTAGCAGTGCAGATCCAAGATATTACAGTTTTCACCCTAGAGATTTATAGTGTCCCTGCAGGTTCCAATACTTTGCCTTTAAGGGGCAGATCAATATTAACAGCACCCAATGCAAATAGAATGCATTCTTAAGCCAAAAACTCCTATTAAGACATTGATAGATTTGTTGCAATAAACAGAGATGATGTGTTTGATTATTATCTACAACATAAATATTAGTTTTTCAATAAGGTCTACAATTTTTAATGGTGAACAGAGAACAGGAGAAAGGTGTAGGATGTGATGTAATGAAGTCAGGTGAAAATATAGGTGTGTTAGATCATAGGATGAGTGAAAGAGGAATCAAAAGAAGTTGGTTTTCATCAGGAGAAAGCAAGAAAGATACTCTGGGAAATAGATATATAAAAGGAAAATAGAACAAGTAAAAAAAGAAATGAAAAAGAAAATAAAAAATGTAAAAAAAAAAAGATTCTACAACAAAACTGTAATATATATTCAAATTCCCAGACCTCAGTAGCCTGATGCAGGAACAGTACTTCATTTCAAAAATATTGGGATGTGAGAGCATACAATGAAAAAAAAAAAAGAAAAATAGGGGATAAAGAGTCTTAAGGAAAATTGAACATTAATATATTCAATTGTTGAATCATTAACTGTTGGTCATTAATATATTTTCTGCTTTCCTTCTTATCTGATAGGTGTGTTTGTCTGAACTTTTCTGATAACTGCACCCTCAGGATGGTGAAAGATTAAGGTGGAAGGATTAGACTGGAGGTGGGACTCCTGGAAGTGGAATATAGCAATTTCCTGTACCCACTGGAAGACTGCATCCCAGGACTCTCTTTTGAGGCCCACCATGTGATGCAAGAGCCTGGTCTTTGCCACCTTACCACACTTGTGGACCTCACAGTTCCTGGTCACTAATTTAGTCTCTAAATTGTATCTCTCCTGCCCCCACCTTTTTGATTTCCCAATCAGGGACTCTCTCCCTGGAGGTCCTAACTGAACACAGGATCTGTGCACCTGTTGAGAAAAACAGTTTTGTAGGGGGCAGATCAGGACCAGGCATTGAGAGCTGTGGGCCAGCCATAGTTACCAGTGCTGAGCCCTGCTGGTGGTAGGGGTGGTTGGGAGACTGGGAATTGAGGAGCCAAAGGTCCCTGTTGATTGCCAAAACAGTGGGATCAGATAATCAAGGGATGCTGTATTGGGAGGAAAGTTGTGGACCAGGCTGATGTTGGATCCCAGCAAGTGCTGCCTGATTTGTCTCTGGGATCCCAGTGGGTGCTGGGCTTGTTGGCTGGGTGAGCTTGGCTCAAGATGCCCTCACACCTCTTCCAGCCTACCGACCCTTGCAAGGCTCTCTCCTGCCTCTACAATAAGATGGTGGCTATTATCACACCTAGCATCGATACCTCAGATGTAACCAAACCTGCAGAGATCTTGGTAATGTTCTTTCAGGTTCTGGCTTTCATCCCTAAGTGGAAGTGGCAATGTCCTTTGTTGGTGGTGGCAGCTAGGTACCTTAATATTGGACTTCTAGTCTCTGGTGGGGGTGTTCCAAGATGGAGACTTCCACTTGTTGGTAGATGGGATGCCAAAACACAGCACTATCCATGTGGGTGCAGTGATATCCATGCATGCATCATGGGCATTTGAATCTGCAGGGTGGTCTGAATCTGTGGGTAGGTACAGGTCTGAATTTGCAGGGCAGGTGCAACATCTTGCTTATATTCTTGAGGACTGACATTCTGACTGTAGGAGTGGAATCTTGGTGTAGTTTGATTCACATTTCTCTATCTCCTGGGGATGTTCAACAGTTTTTCATGTATTTGTTAATCTTTTTTATTTCTTTGTGAATTGTCTGTTCAGTTCCTGAGTCCATTTATTGATTGGGTTATTTGTGGGGTTTTTGGTGTTAAGTTTTTGAGTTCTTTATATATCCTGGAGATTAATGCTCTATTTGAGGTGCATGTGGTGAAGACTGTCTTGATTCTGTAGGCTCTCTCTTCATGTTATCTATAGTTCCCTTCACTGTGAAGAAGCTTTTTAGTTTGATTCGATCCCATTTATTAATTCTTGGTTTTACTTCTTGTGCTTTTAGAGTCTTGTTATAGAAGTCATTTCCTAAACCAGCATGATGGACATTTTGACCTGCTTTTTCTTCTATTAAGTGCAGAGCCTCTATTCTAATGCCTAAGTCCTTGATTCACTTAGAGTTCATTTTTGTGCAAGGTGAGAGATAGGTGTTCAATTTCATTTTGCTACACATGAACTTCCAGTTTCCCCAGCACCATTTGTTGAACAGGATAAGTTTTCTGCAGTGTATGTTTTGGGAGCCTTTTTCTAGTATGGGATTACTGTATTTAAGCGAGTGTGTCTCTTTGTCTTCTATTCTGTACAACTGCTCTATATATCTGTTTTGGTGCCAATACCATGCCATTTTTTGATACTATAACTCTATAGTAAATTAAGATCCCGTATGTGATGCCTCCTCCTTCACTTTGCTCACTGAGAAATGCTTTGGTCATTTTGGTCTCCTATCAGCCAAATAAATTTCATGATTGCTTTTTCTATTTCTATGAAGAATGTCATTGGAATTTAAAGGGAATTGCATTAAATCTGTCTAGCTCTTTTAATAGTATGGCCATTTCAATAATGTTAATTCTGCTTATCCAAGAACATGGAAGATTTTTCCATCTTCTGTGTCTTTTTCCATTTCTTTTTTAGTGTTTTGTAGTTTACATTGTAGAGGTCTTTACCTTTTGTTAGATTAATTCCAAAAATTTTTTGAGGCTGCTGTGAATGGGGAAGTTTTCCTAATTTCTTTCAGTGGACTCATTGAGTGGGAAGCATTTGATTGATGGGTGTTAACTTTATATCCTGCTATGTTGCTGAATTCATTTATTAGTTCTAGAAATTATCTGGTGAGAATTTTTGTTTTTTCTAAATGTAGAATCATGTCATCAGCAAATAGTGATAGTTTAAGTTCTCGTATTCCTATTTGTATCCCTTTAATTTCTTTTCTCTATTTGCTCTGGCTAGACTTTTCAAGAATGATATTCACTAATATGGTGAAAGAGGGTATCCTACTCTTGTTCCACTTCTTAAAGGATGCTTCAATGTTTTTCTCCAAGTAGAATAATGTTGCCTTGGATTTAGCATCTATAGCTTTTAAACTGTGCTATCCTAGTTTTTCTAGTGTTTTGAATATGAAGGTGTGTTGTGTTTGTCAAGCTTATTCTGCATCTATTGAAAGAGTAATGTGATTTCTGTCTTTAAGTCTATTGATGTGATATTACATTTATTGATTTCTGTATGTTGAATCAACCTTGTGTCATTGGGAAGAAACCCCCCCCCTTAACCATGGTGCATCTTATTAATATGTTTTTGTATGCAATTTGCTAAAATTAATGAGAATTGTTGCATCTACATTCATCAGGGATGATGTCTGAAGTTTCTTTTCCCTGATGTGCCTTTTCTGCTTTTGGTCTCAAAGTGATACTAGCTTCATAGAGCAAGTTTGGTAGGGTTCCCTCCTGTTCTATTTCATGGAATAATATTATGGTTATTTGTGTTAATTCTTCTTTAAGGTCTTGTAGATCTCATCTGAGAATTCTGGTCCTGGGCTTTTCTTTCTTCATAGGCATTTGATGGTGTTTTCTATTTCATTGCTTGAAACTGCTCGGTTTAAATCATGTATGTGATCTGATTCAGTTTGAGTAGGTCATATGTCTCTAGAATTTGTTGATGTCTTGGAGATTTTCTATTTTATTGGAGTATAAATTTGCAAAATAATTTCTGATTATCATCATTAGTTTAGTTGTGTCTGTCATATTGCCTTTTCATCACTAATTTTAGTAAATTGAGTTTTCTCTCTCTCTTAGTGTACTAAGGATTTATCAATTATATTTATTGTTTCAAAGAACTAAATTTTTGTTTTGTCAATTTTTTAATTGTTTCTTTTGTTTTTCAATGTCATTTATTTCACCTCTGATTTTAATTATTTCCTGTTGTCTACTACTTTTGGTCTTGATTTATTCTTCTTTGAATTGTAATGTTAGGGCTTTGAGTTGTAATTTTAGGTCATTTATTCATTGACTTTCTATTCTTTTAATGAATGAGTTCAATGCAAATAACTTTCCTCATAGCACTGAAATCTCAGTGTCCCTGATAATTTGATAGGTTGAATCACTATTCTCATTTACCTCTAAGTGTTTTCTTTTATTTCATCCCTGATTTCTTCTGCTATCCATTCATCATTAAGATGCATATTACTTAGTCTCCAGGTGATGGATCAGCTTCTACTATTTATTCTACCATTGATATTTAATTTTACTCCATTATAATCTGATAGAATGGATGGCATTATCTCTATTTTTGTATTTCCTAAGAGTTGCTTTATGGCATATGATATAGTCTGTTTTAGAGAAGGATGCAGGTGCTGCTAAGAAGAAAGTATGTTTCTTCATTGATGGATGAAATGTTCTGTATATTACTGGTAAGCCTAAATTACTAATTATATTGTTTAGTTCTATAGTTTATTTGTTTAGTTTTGTTTGGAGGATATTTCAGTAGGGAAAGAGGTAAGTTAAAGTCACCTAGCATTATTGTGTTGTGGTCTTTTGAATTTTTCAAATTGTTTTATGTGCATAGAAGTTCCATTGTTTGGAGCATAAATATTTAGGATTATGTCTTGTTGATGTATAATTCACCTAAGCAGTAAAAATATGTCCTTCTTTGTCACTTCTGATTACCTTCGGCTTGAATTCCACTTTATTCCACTTCGGCTTGAATTCCCTGCTTGTTTGTGCGATTCATGTGAGTGATGTGATTTTTTTCCCTTTCTTTTCACCTTTGGTCTGTGCTCTTACTTTTTGACTTTGAGGTGAGTCTTCTGGAGACAGTATGTAGTTAGGTCTTGTTTTTAATCTAATTTGCCAGTCTTTGTCTTTTGGTTGATGACTTTAGGCCATTAACATTCAAATTTATTTTTGAAATATGATATGTATTCCTGGACATTATGGTTTATTACTAATTCTTAATTTGAATTACTTTCCCCTTTGATAGATATTCTTCTAATATAATTTTCTCCCTTTTCTGGTATTCACTTTTAAAAAATTAATTTTCATGGACTATTTTGCTGAGAATATATGTAGTGTAGGATTTCTAGTTGTGAATTTTTTAACTGTTGTTTATCATTGAAGGTTTTTATTTCATCTTCAAATCAAAGTGTAATTTTGCTGAATATAGGATTCTTGGATGGCATTCATTCTCTTTCAGAGCATGGAATATGTTATTCTAGGACCTCCTATCTTTGAGGAGAAACGAGCTGAGGTCTGAATTGGTTTCCCCCTTACATATTCTCATATTTTTCTCTTACAGCCTCTAAAACTCTGTCTTTATTCTGTAAGCTAGGCATTTTTATTATAACGTACCTTGATGTGGGCCTGTTATAATTTTGTACAATTTGCGATCCTGTAAGCCTCTTGTCTATGATTTTCTATTTCATTCTTCAGATTTGGAAAAATTTCTGATATTATGTCATTGAAAAGATTGTGAATTACTTTGGTTTTATCTCCACTCCTTCATCTATCCTGATAAGCCTGAAATTTGCTCTTTTAATGTTATCACATAGTTCTTGGAAGTTCTATTCATGGTTTCTTAACATCTGCTCTCTGTGGTCAACCCTATTTTCAAGATTATAAATTTTGTCTACATTGTCTGAGGTTCTGTCTTCCAAGTGGTCTAGTCTGTTGGTGATACTTTCTATTGAATTTTTAATTAGGTTTATTGTTTTATTCTTTTCAAGGATTTCTGCTTTTTTTTTTCAGAATATCTACATCTTTATTGAAGTGATCTTTCACTTTCTTTCCTTTTGATGTCATTACTTATACCTTCCTTTACTTTGCAAATCAGTTTAACTCTGTAAATTCTGAACTCCTTCTCTGACATTTCTTCTACTGTGGTGTGGATGGTGTGGTGTGGATGGATTCTGTTATTGGAGTTTTGTGGATGAGGGAAGGATTAACTGTTGGAGGATGTGTCAGTGATAAATCAATTAATTACCATTAAACTTATCTAATCAATAAATACACAAGAGACAATACTCTTTTCAAATGTAGGGGCTGTGTGGATTGAGCCATACCAAATCTGGCCTCCAACAAGATGGAGGACCCCAACTTAACCTTTATTTATAGTCACATAGGTTAAGGGGCTCAGACTAAGGGGGGTTTCTTCAGTGAGAAACAGGATGGAGTGGAGTTAGGGAAGCCATTTGCTTAGGGAATTGGCATATCCCCAGAGGTTAAGCCACTCCCTACAGTGCCACTTACTCATAGGCTATCTGAAACAGTCTCCCATGATCAACAGCTCCTGGGAGTCAGACCTCTGTATCCCGTGGCTCAGCCAAGTCTGATTCTGCTAGACACAAATGGCTCCTCACAGAGTATCGTGGTTTGTTTAGGGTGATATTTTTACCTTATCTTTCATGTTGTTTGTGTGTCTACCCATTGAACAGTATGGATCAGAGGCAGTAGAGTTTCTACCCTATGGACTTATAGTGTCCCTGAAGGTTTCCAGTACCTCACTCTTTAGGGAAGATAAATAATAACAATAAAATGCAAACAATATACAACATAAAACCAAACAGTTCCTACCATGACAACTACAATGTTTATTATCACAATCAATGAAAATAAGATGATTTTATTGAGGACAATAAAAATAGCAAGTTTGAAAAATGGTTTACAGCTTCAAAGAGTAGACTGGGAGAGAACAGAAGTGATACAGGAGGTGATGATTATGAGGAAGAATTAGAGAAGACAGAAGTAAAATATAAAGGAAGAGTGAAAGAGAGAACAATAGAGTTTGTATGTTAGCTGAAGAAAAGAGAATCAAGTGAAACAGGTAGGAGAAATATGTGTGTGCATGTGTGTGTGTGTGTGTGTGTGTGTGTGTGTGAGAGCACGTGTGTTTGTAGTAAAAATTATATATTTTAATATGCATTAATAGTTCATATAATTAATACATTATACATAATTTGTTATATTATATATAATTTAAATATATATTTATATGCATGAAGTAAAAATTTTAAAAATAAAAATAAAATAGTAAAAAATAAAACCAAAATATACTAACCAACATACTAGTTCACAAAAAAACATCTCCATGTAAAATAACTGGCTTTGAGATTGCTCACTGACTGGTGCCTATCACCCACCATTTGCCTGCCTCTTTCCTGACCATCACCTGCCTTTTTCCTGCCCATCACCCACCTCCTGATGTCAACCTGCTAGTCATCTGCCAGTAGTCACCAGACTGACTGCAGACCACCAGCTGCCTGCTGTTGCCTGGAAGTCCACTGTCACAGAACCTGCAGGTTTGGTTACACATGGCTGCTGCCATTTTGAGACAACAGCCAGGACTTATAAGAACCCTGGCAAGGCTGACTGAGTCCCATCTCCAGAACCCCTCAGCCTAAACAAAAACACTCAGTCTCCAGGACCCTTGGACCTACTGACTGCACCCCACTACAAAGACTCCCAGATTGATGGACTGTGTCACACCTCCAGGACTCAATCAGACCATCCACACTCTGCCTACAGGACCCTTGCCCAACAAACCACATGCCACCTTCAGGAACCCCAACTGACCATGCCCACACCCTGAGCTGCAACTCCCCTTTTGCCAACACATTTGGAAGCCAGAGTGGCCATCTTGGATTATCCTGGAAGTTGTAGATCCCATCTTTATGTGGGGCAAATCCCATCCTGAGATGCTGGGTGGAGGCTGGAAGCACATTATCAGTTACCTCTCATATATCAGAATAGTGAAAACTGGGAAGTTTGATTACCATATGACTGTTAGAGTGTAGATTCTTTTCTTTTCTTTTTCACGTTTTAGAAAATTTTTAAGCTTTTATTTCTTTACTTTTCTTGCTCTATTTTCCTTTTGTTTACCTGTTTGCTAAGAGTCTCTTTCTAACTTTTCTCATGCTAACAACCAACTCCTTTTCCTTACACTTTCACTCTTTCTACAATCTATAACTTCTATATACTCTTTTCCTATCCCAAAAATGGTTACATCCTACACCTCTCCCCATCCTTTGTCCTCCATTAGAACCTGCAGACTTTATTGCAAATCTATTTGTTATACTGTACATAATAATTAAACTCATTCTATTTATTATGACAATATTGTTAATGTCTTTATAGGGACTATTTGGTTTAGAGTTGCATATTGTCTGTACTGGGTTCTGCTCGTGTTGACCTCCCCCATAAAGAAGAGAGTTTGGAAAACTATCGGTCACTATAAGTCTATAGGGGGAAAAGTGCAATAACCCAGAACTGCACTGCTAGAGGAGAAGATACATGAACAACATGAAAAAACAAGGGGAAAAAATGATCCAACAAACCTAGACTTTATGTTAATAGAATACAGTGACAGCATGATAGAAGAAATGTCAGAAAAGGATTTCAGAATATACATAATTAAAATGTTTTGTGAAGCAAAGGATGAGATAAGAGAGCAAATGCAGGCAATGAGTGATCACTCCAATAAGCAGTTGAAAGAGTAACTGCAGGAAGCACAAGACCATTTCAACAAAAAGATAGAGATTTTCAAAAAAAAAACAAACAAATCCTTGAAATGAAGGAAACAATAAACCAAATTAAAAACTCAATGGAAAGCATCACCAACAGACTAGATCACTTGGAAGACAGAATCTCAGATGATGAAAACAAAATATTTAATCTTGAAAATAAAGGTGAATGATGAAGACAGTAAGAAATCATGAACATAACCTCCCAGAATTATGGGACACCATGAAAAGACAAAATTTAAGAATTATTGGGATTGAGGAATGCACAGAGTTACAAACCAAAGGAATAAACAACCTATAAAATGAAATACCAGAAAATTTCCCAAACCTGAAGAATGAAATGGAAAGTCAAATACCAGAGGCTTACACAGCACAAAATGCACAAAATCACAACAGATCCACACCAAGGCACATTATAATAAAAATACCTAACATACAAAATAAAGATAGGCTTTTGAAGGCTGAGAGAGAAAAGCATCAGATTACTCATAGTGGGAAACCAATACAGATATCAGTGGATTTCTCAGCCCAGACCCTAAAAGCTATAAGAACCTGGAACAACATATTTCAAACTCTGAAAGGACATGGTTGCCAACCAAGAATCCTGTACCCAGCAAAACTAACCTTCAGATTTGAAGGTGAAATAAAATCCTTTCATGGTAAAAAAAAGTTTAAAAAATTTACAAATAGAAAGCTTGTACTAAAAAATATCCCCAGCAAAATATTTTGTGAGGAGGAAATGAAAAACAACAATGTAGGTCAGCAAATGTAGGAACTACCTTAAAGGAAAAACCAATCAAAGGAGAAACCAAGTCCAGTTAAACACCATAAATAAGTTCAAATGAGTGGGAAGATAAATCACATCTAATAATAACCCTTAACATTAATGGTCTAATCTCATAAATCAAAAGACAGACTGGGAGATTGGATTAAAAAGAAAGATCCAACAATATGCTGGCTTCAAGAGACTCATCTCATAGAAAGAGATACCCACAGACTAAAGGTGAAAGAATGGGAAAAATCTACCATGCACATGAACTCAGTAAAAAAGTAGGGGTTTTCATCCTTAGATTAAGTGAACTTCGAGCCAAAGTTAGTCAGAAGGCACAAAGAAGGACATTTCACACTGCTTAAGGGAACCATAAATCAGGAAGACATAATTATCATAAACAATTATAACGCAAACAACTGTGCATCCATGTACATCAAACAAATCCTTCTCAATTCCAGGGATCAAATAGACCCCAACACAATAATTCTGGGTGACTTTGACACACTTTACTCAGCACTGGATAGATCTTCCAACCTAAAACTAATCAAAGAAACCATAGAACTCAATAACACAATCAATAACTTAGACTTAACAGACATATATAGAATATTCCATCCATCAATGAGCAAATACACTTTCTTCTCAGCAGCACATGAATCCTTCTTTAAAATGAACCATATATTGTACCACAAAGCAGCCTTTAGTAAATGCAAAAACAAATAAAGATACAACCTTCTGTTCTATCAGATCATAATGGAATGAAAATAGAAATCAATGACAAATAAAAAACAGAAATTACTCCAACACCTGGAGAATAAATAATATACTATTGAATGAAGCATGGTTAACAAAAAACAGCAGGGAGGAGATAAAAAAAATTCTTAGAGGTAAATGAGAATGATGATACAACATATCAAAATCTCTGGTACACTATGAAAGCAGTACCAAGAGGAAAATTCATTGCATGAAGCACATTCAAGAAAAGAATAAAAAGTCAACAACTAAACAACCTAACATTACAGCTCAAAGTCCAGAAAAAGAACAGAACAACACAAAAAGTAATAGAAGAGAGGAACTAATTTAAATCAATGAAATTGAAGCAAAAGAAACAATTCAAAAAATTGACCAAACTTAAAGTTGATTTTTTGAAAATGTAAACAAAATAGAGAAACCCTTAGCCACACTAACAAAGAGGAGACAGAAAATTCAAATTACTAAAGTTCCTGATGAAAAGGAAATATCATGACAGACACCACTGAAATACATAACACAATGAGAAGCTATTTTAAAAAACTATACTACAACGAAGTAGAAAATATCAAAGACATTGACAGGTTTCTAGAGACATATGATACCAGTAGGACATACACAATTTAAACAGATCAATTTCAAGCAATGTAATAGAAGAAGCCATCAAAAGCCTACCAACCAAGAAAAGCCCAGCACCAGATGGATTCTCAGCCGAGCTCTACAAGACCTTCCGAGAAGAACACATTCCAATACTTCTCAAAGTATGCCAGAAATAGAAAAGGAGGAAACAGTTCCAAACTAATTCTATGAAGCTAGTATCACACTCATACCCAAACCAGACAAAGACAAATCAAGGAAAGAAAATTTTTGACTGATATCTCTGATGAATACACATGCAAAAATCCTTAACAAAATCCTGGCTAATCATATACAAAAACATATTAAAAAGATCGTGCACCATGATCAAGTGGGGTTTATCCCAGGGATGCAATGTTGGTTCAACATTCAGAAATCAATAAATGTAATTCATCACATCAATAGACTTAAGATTAAGAATCATATGACTATTAAAATTGATGCAGAGAAAGTGTTCAACAAAATACAACATGTCTTCATGCTCAAAACACTAGAAAAAAAAAGGGATAGTAGGAACATTGTAAAGGATATTTATGCTAATCCCATGGCCAACATCATTTTTATGGAGGAAAACTGAAAGTATTTCCTTTAAAACTGGAACAAGACAGGGATGCCCTCTTTCACTACTTCTATTCAACATGGTTCTTGAAAAGCTAGCCAGAGCAATTAGACAGACTGAAGAAATTAAAGGGATACAAATAGGAAAAGAAGAACTCAGTCACTATTTGCTGGTGACATGATTCTTTATTCAGAGGATCCAAAAAACTCCACCAAAAAACTTCTAGACCTCATAAATGAATTCAGCAAAATAGCAGGATATAAAATCAACAGACATAAATCTAAAGCATTTTTATTCGTAATTGATGAAATGTCTGAAAGGGAACTGAGGAAAACAACTCTGTTCGCAATGGCTTCAAAAAATAAATCAAAATACTTGTGAATCAATCTAACCAAAGAGGTGAAAGATATTGACAATGAAAACTACAGAACATTATAGAAAGAAATTGAAGATCTTAGAAGATGGAACGATCTACCATATTCTTGGATAAGCAGAATTAATATAAAAATGGCCATACCTCCAAAGTTGCTTTACAAATTTAATGCAATTCCAATTAAAATCCCAATGACATTCCTCATATAAATAGAGAAAGCAATCATGAAATTCATCTTGAAGAACAAAAGACCCAGGATATCTAAAGCAATCCTGAGCAGGAAGAGTGATGTAGGAGGTATCACAATACCAGACCTTAAACTCTACTATAGAGCAATAGTAACAAAAATGACATTGTATTGGCACCAAAATAGACAGGTAAACCAATGGCACAAGATAGAAGACACGGAGACATACCCACATTAGTACAGTTATCTCATACTAGACAAAGGTGCCAAAAACTTACAATGGAGAAAAGATAGCCTCTTCAACAAATGGTGCTGGGAAAACTGGAAATCCACATGCAGTAAAATGAAAATAATCCCCTATCTATCACCCTGTACAAAACTCAACTCAAAATGGATCAAGAATCTAGAAATTAGACCTGAGACCCTTCACCAAATAGAAGAAACAGTAGGCCTGAATCTCCATCACATTGGTTTAGGACCAGACTTCCTTAGCAAGACCCCCATAGCACAAGAAATAAAAGCAAGAATCAATAAATGGAATAGATTCAAACTAAAAAACTTTTCCTCAGTAAAGGATACAATCAAGAATGTGAAAAGATAACCTAGAGAGTGGGAGAAAATCTTTTCCACACACATCTAAGAGAGAGTACTCATCTCCAAAGTTTATAAAGAGCTTTAAAAACTTTACACCAAAAATACAAAGAACCCAATCAATAAATGGACTAAGGAACTGGGCAGACACTTCACAGAAAAAGATATACAGGTGATCAACAAATATGTGAAAAAGTGCTCATCATCCCTAGTAATTAGAGAAATGCAAATTAAAACCACCCTAAGATTCAACTAACTCTACTTAGAATGGCTATTATCAAGAACACAAGCAATAATAAGTGTTGGTGTGGACGTGGGGAAAGAGGCACACTCACACATTGCTGGTGGAGTTGCAAATTGGTGCAGCCACTCTGGAAAGCAGTATGAAGATTCCTCAGAAACTTGGAATGAACCCACCATTTGACCCAGTTATCCCACTCCTTGTCTATACCCAAAGGACTTAAAATCAGCATACTACAGTGATGCAGCCACATCAATGTTCATAGCAGCTCAATTCACAATAAGTAGATTGTGGAACCAACCTAGATACCCTTCGATTGATGAATGGATAAAGAAACTGTGGTATATAGACACAATGGAATATTACTCAGCCATAAAGAAGAATAAAATTATGACATTTGCTGGTAAATGGATGAAGCTGGACAATATCATGTTAAGTGAAATAGGCCAATCCCCAGAAACCAAAAGTTGAATGTTTTCTCTGACAAGTAGATGACCATATATAATGAGGAGGGAGTGGTAGTGGTGGAGAGAAGAATGAAGGAACTTTGGATAGTGTAGAGGAAATTGGGGTGGAAGGGATGGGGGATGAAAAGATAGTAGAATGAAACATACAGTATTACCCTATGTATACATAGGATTACATGAATGGTGTGAATCTACATTGTGTATGACCATAGAAATGAAAAGTACCCCATTTGTGTACAATGAATCAAAATGCAGTCTGTAAAAATAAAAAGAAATTAATAAAAAAATTAAATAAATAAAAAAAAACTGGCTTCAAAAATAGTAGAATTTAAAAAACTACAAAAATATATAAATGTCCATGTACTACTATGAAGGACACAATTAAACAGGGAACAAGAATTTTTAAACAATAAGAAAATCATTCTTGATGAAAAGTTAAAGAATTTTTTTTTCCGTTGAAATTCAAAATATCTCAACTTCTCTTCTCAGCAGTTTTTGGTGGGTTGTCTGGACCTTGACTCCACCCTCAGGATTGCTGAAGTGATAGAGGTTATCCTGTAGGTGGAATTCCTGGAGGCAGGGTTTAGGCTTAGGCAGGCTCCAGGCACTTTGCCAAATGCCACTTGGTATAGAAATTTTAAATCAGTGCACCTACAGGGCCAAGTACTTGCTGGTTCATGCTGGAAGACTTTACCCCAGGCGACTCCCCTGCGTTCCATTCCTCTGGTGGGGAAACAAGTTCTTAGTTCCTTACGACATCTGCAAACCCCACATTTACTGGTATCAAGCCAAACAATCTCTCCCAGCCTCACACTTTTGAATTCCCAGCCAGATGCATCTCTCCAAGCTGGTCCTGAAAGTAGTCAGACTGGAGGGTAAGGGTAGAGTTTCATGGGTTTTCATGACCAACTGTTCCCTGTGTAAATCTCTCTCCACACTTGATTTTTCTTCTGGTCATTTAAGCATACTATATGTCTTGTACAGCATGTGTTAATGGGGCCTGTATTTTACACAGATGATGTGCAGCACATCTTTCAGATTTGTTAAGTAATGTCCTTAATCTCTAAAACCTCCATCCCAGATGCACCTCAGGCCTCCCAAAAGTTCTGGTTTCTTTAATTCCCTTATCCTTTACTATGTTCATGAAAGGACCACGGTGGCTGGTGCTTCAGTTCCAGCCTTGGCAGTGTCTGTGACCCTGAGCAATTTTTCCTTATCTAATTATATCCAACCTCCTGTGGCCCCAGTCTGCCTTGAATGTCCAGGTTTAAATTCCAGTAAGGTACTTTCCCTTTTTGTTTTTGCTCAGCCACTTTGAGGAGAAGCTGCTTCTCTCCTTTCTTTGTTCAAAGCCATGGAGAGGTCACCATTTTGAAAAAAAATACACACTCCAAATTTCCTAAGGAATCTCCATACTGCTTTCCATAGTGTTTGCACAAATTTGCAGTCCCACCAGTATTGAATGAGTGTCCTTTTTCCCCATGTCCTCACCAACACTTGTTGTTTTTTTTATTATTGATAATTGCCATTCTGACTGGAGCATGATAAAATCTCAGTGTAGTTTTAATTCTCATTTCTCTAATTGCTAGAGATAGTGAACATTTTTTTCATGTATTTGTTTACCAAATGTATTTCTTCTGTGAAGTGTCTCTTCAGTTCTTTGCCCATTTATTGACTGGGTATTTAGTTTTTTGGTGCTAAGTTTTTTTGAGTTCTTCATATATCATAGAGGATAATGCTCTATCTGAGGTGCAATGGTAAATAGTTTCTCCCATTCCAAAGACTCTTACTTCACATACTAGAGTATTTACTTTTCTGTGAAGAAACTTTTGTTTGATACTATCCCATTTATTGATTCTTAACTTTACTTCTTGTGTTTTAGAAGCCTTGCTGAGGAATTTGGTTTGTAAGCTGACATGATGTAGATTTAAGCCCCATTTTTCTTCTCATAGGTGCAGGGTTCCTGGTCTAATGCATAGGTGCTTGATCCCCCTCTGTGTTGAGTTTTGTGCAGGGTGAGAGTTAGGGGTCTAATTTCATTTTGCAATATGTAAATTTCCAGTTTGCCCAGTTTTCCAGTTTTTTGACAAGGCTTTTCGTTCTGCAATATATGTTTTTGGCATCTTTCTCTAGTACGTGATAACTGCATTTATATGGGTTTGTCTCTTTGTCTTCTGTTGTGTACCATTGGCCTATGTATCTGTTTTGGTGCCATAATCATGCTGTTTTTGTTACATAGTTCTGTGATATAATTTAAGGACTGCTATTTTGATGTCATCTGTTTCACTTTGGTCACTGAGGATTGCTTTGATTCTTCTGAACCCTCATTTTTCCAAATGAATTTCATGATTGCTTTTTTTTATTTCTATGAAAATCATCATTGGAATTTTCATAGGCATAGCATTAAATTTATATAGGGCTTTTGGTAGTATGGTTATTGGGACAATATTAATTCTGCCTGTCCAAGAACATGAGAGATCTTTCATCTTCTAAAGCCTACTTCAATTCTTTTCTTTAGTGTTCTGTAATTTCCATTGTAGAGGTATTTTATTCATTAGATCGGTACCCAAATATAATTCTGAGGCTATTGTAAATGGGATAGTTTTCCTAATTTCTTTTTCAGTTGATTCATCATGAATGTATGGGAATGCAATTGATTTATGGGTGTTAATTTTATATCATGTTAATTTGCTGAATTCATTTATGAGTTGTAGAAGTTTTCTGGTGAAGTCTTTGTGTTTTCAGTAAATGGACATGATTTGAATTCTCCTCTTCAGTTTGAGCCCTTTAATTTCTTTCTTCTCTATAATTGTTTAATAGGAGTAATGAAACAGTGCATCCCTGTCTTATTCCAGTTTTAGAGGGAATGCTTTCAAGTTGCCCCCATTTAGAATGATGTTGGCCTTGGGATTAGCATATGTATCTTCCACAATGTTTAGATCTGTTCCTCCTATCCCTAGTTTTTCTAGTTTTTTGAACATGAATGCTGTATTTTGCTAAATGCCTTTTACTTTCTGGACTGATATAGTTTATTTTAGAGCAGGATTCATGTGCTTCTTAGAAGAAAGCATATTCAGTCATTGATGGATGAAATATTCCATACATATCTGTTAAATCTGAGTTATTCATTTTACTTTTCAGTTCTACAGATGATTTGATTTTCTTTGGAGTATCCACGCAGTGGTTAAAATGGTGTGGTAAGGTCACCTAGTATTATTGGGTTGTGGTCTATTTGAATTTTGGAATTGAGAAGAGTTTGTTTGATGCACATAAATGCTTTGTTGTTTGAGTTATAAATAGGTAAGAATGTGTTGTCTTGTTGACATATAATCCTGTTAAGCAGTATGAAATGAGCTTCTTTGTCCCTTCTGAGTAACTTTGACTTGATGTCTACTTTATCAGATATGAGGATAGGAACCCCACTTGTTTATGACATCCATGTGAATTATATGTTTTTTGTCCATCCTTTTACCTTAATTCTGTGAATGACTTTGCCTATGAGGTGAGTCTCTTAGAGAAATCATGTTATTGGGTGTTGCTATGCAATCCAATCTGCCAGTCTATGACTTTTGATTGATGAGCTTAGGACATTTATATTCAATGCTATTATTGAGAAATTATTTTTAATCCCTGTCATTTGGATTTTATTTTGGTTTTTAATATATATTAGTTTCTCTTTGATTGACTATTCTTCTATTGTCGTTTCTCTCTTTGCTGTTTTTCACTTTTATTTTTCATTTCTTCTTCATGAAATATCTCATTGAATATGTTTTCTAGAGCAGACTTTCTAGTTGTGAAATCTTTTACCTTTTTTTTATCATGGAAAGTCATTATTTCTTTGTCAATTCTGAAGCTTAATTTTGCTGGATATAGCATTCTTGGAAGCTTTATTTTCTTTCAAGTCATAATATGTAGTATTCCATGACCTCCTAATTTTGAGAGTCTGAGTTAAGAAATCAGCTGAGATCTGAATTGGTTTACTTCTAAATGTGACCAGTCATTTTCTTTTGGTAGCCCTTAAATTTCTATCTTATTCTGTTTGTCAGGCATTTTAATAATAATGTGCCTTTGTGGGGCTCTGTTATAATTTCATATATTTTGCTTTCTGTATGCCTTCTGTATTTTAGTTTCCATTTTATTCCTTTGGTTTTGGATATTTTCTCAAAATATTTCATTGAAAAGATTGTCCATTTTTTAGGTATGCTTCTCCAAGCCTTCATCTACCCCAATAAATCTTAAATTTGATCTTTTCAAGTAATCCCATATTTCTTGGAAGTTCTGATAATGGTCTCTTAACAGCATCTCTCAACTTTATTTTCAAGATTAAATATTTTGTCTTCATTGCCTGAACCTCAATCTTTGAAGTGATCTAATTGGGTTGTGCTGCTTTCCATTAAATTTTTAATGTGATTGTTTGATTTTTTTCATTTTTAAGTATTTTTGCATGTTTTTTTCATAATCTCAATCTCTTTATTGTAGTGATATTTCACTGTCTGTATTTTCTTTCTGATTTTACTCCTTACACCATCCTTTATCTCACAGATCAGTTTATGCATATGCTGAACACCTTTTCTGACATTTCCTCCATTGTAGTGTCCAAGGATACTGTTATTGGCATATTATGGCTTGTTTGTGTCAATTTGTTTCCTTAATTTATCATGTTGTCTGCCTATCCATGTAACACTATGGGTCTGAGACAGTACAATTTTTACCCTGTGGACTTGTAGTGTCCCTAAATGTTTTCAGTACTTCACACTTTGTAAAAACAGCAAAAGTGAAAAATATACAGCATTAAGTCAAATAATTCCTGGTATAACATCTGCAATGATAACTCACGTTACAGACAGAAGTGACATATCAGTTATTGCCTACAATAAAAACATAAAATTTTCAAAATGAAATAAAATTTCAAATGGTGATCAGGGTGAGGACAGAAGTGAAATATAATGTGATAATTTTGAGGGGGCAGGAGAGAAGTTATAAATAAATAATTGAAGGAAGAGTGAAAGGCAGAACAATAGAGATTGGCTGGTAGCAAGAGACAAGAGAGAAGGTGAATCAATGGGGGAAATGTGAGAGAAAAATGTGTATACAAATTAAAAATATAAAAATTAAAAAGAAAAAGAAAGAATACAAAATAAAACTGAAATACACTTATCAAACTTCCTAGTCCTGCAAAAATTGATTCAAGAAAAAAGTGCTAGAATTGAGAAAAACACAAATATGAACAATGTTTAATGGTTGTGAAACATTCAGATCACAGAGAAAAGAAAAACAAAAAGAAAAAAACTCAATGAAAGGGTAAAGAACTGTTTCATTGTAGTTCAAAAGATTCTCCATTTCTATCCGCAGCAGTGTTAGGTGGGGTCATCTGTACCAGATTACCTCACCCTCTGGGTGGATGGCTGGACTGTGAATCATGTTCTTTAGGCAGAAATCCTGTAGGTGGGGTTTAGGCTTAGGTGGGTTCTAGCTTCTTCACTGAATGCCAATTGGTCTGAAGATTTTAAATCAGTCCTCCTCAAGGGCCTGTGCAGTCCACGCCAAAGACTGCATCCCAGTGATCTCCTCTGTGTTCCCCTCATGTTGTTGAGGGCCAAATTCTTAGTCCCCTATATTACTTGTAGACTCCACATTTCCTGGTCTTGGTTTCAGTTTCCAAAATCAATCTTTCTCTTCTGACATACTTCTGAATTCCAGACATATCTTTCCCACCTGGTCCAGCAAGCAACTAGATTGGAGGGGAAGGAGAAGAACATGGTGGATCTCCTCCACCATTTGTCCCTGTATAAAACTCTTATGTTTGATTTTATCCTGGTCACTTGGGCACAATCTATGTCATGCAGTGTGGGTTTCCAGGCCTGTATTTTGGGTCAAATTTACTTCTGCCAGGAATTGACTCCCCCACCTATGGACCCTATTCCATGACTGCAGAATGGTTCCTTCCTCAGTCCTCTGCCTATAGCCAGGAGAGATTGTGGCTTCTTTCCTGCACGAGGATATTATGCAGTGGGACTCTCAGTTTAGTTGGGCAGTATCCAGACATGCCTCAGGCCACCTAAATATACTACTTCCTTTAATTTTCTTATCTCTTCACTTTGCTCATAGAGGGACCACTCTAATTGGTGCCTCTGGCTGTTGCAGCAGCTGTGGCCTGAGGATTTTTTCATTATTTTGTTATATCCAACCACCTAAGTACCCAACCTGCTTTGAATGCTCAGTATTAAATACCAGTAAAATTCTCCCCATACTTTTTGTACTCATCCACTCCCATGACTTGCACAGCCATACCCACATGTTGAACCATCCTTACATCCCTGGGACGAACCACACTTGATCATGTTTCACTAATTATTAAATATGTATTTTACATGAAATTTGCTAGAATTTTACTCAGAATTTTTGCATCTACATAACTCAGGGATATTGGCCTGAAGTTTTCATACCTTAGTGTGTCTTTGTCTGGTTTTGGTCTCAGGATGAAACTAGCTTTATAGATTGAGTTTGGAAGTCTTCCTCCATTTCTCTTTTATTAAATTATTTGAGAAGTATTGGTGTTGATTCTTCCTTGAAGGTCTTATAGAATGTGGCTGAGGATTTGTCTGGTCCTGAGATTTTTTAGATGGTAGGCTTTGGATGGCTTTTTCTATTTCATTGCTTGAAATCAATTCAATCAATTCTGTTTGAATCATGTAGGTTCTCCTAATTCAGTATGGATAAGTCATATGCCTCTAGAAATTTGTCTATGTCTTCAAGATTTTCTATTTCATTAAACTATAAAATGTTTAAATAGTTCTGATTATTTTTGATATTTCAGTGTTGTCTTATGATTTTTTTCATAATGAATTTTAGTAATACTAATTTTCTATCTTTGTTAGCATTGCTAAGAGTTTATCAATTTTATTTATTTTTTTTAAAGAACCATCTTTGTTCTCAATTTTTTGAATTGCATTTTTTGTTTAGATTTCATTAATTTTATCTCTGATTTTAATTTTTTCCTCTCTTCTACTGCATTTGGTACTGATTTATTCTTTTTCTAGGGCTTTGAGATGTAATGTTATGTCATTTATTCCTTGACTTTTTCTTCTTTCAATGAATGAGCTCAACGTAATGAGCTTTCCTCATAGCACTGCCTTCATAGTGTCCCAGAGATTTTGCTATGTTGTTTCACTATTCTCATTTATCTCTAAGTGTTTCATTTTATATCACCCCTTATTTCGTCTGCTATCCATCCATCCATTCATTATTGAACACTGTGTTACTTAGTCTACAGGAGTTAGAGTAACTCCCACTTTTTATTCTATTTTTTAATTTCTAATTTCTTTCCATTATGATTCAATAGAATGCAGGGTAGGGTATTATCTCTATGTCTTCTTTTTCTTAAGAGTTGCTTTATGGCATAAGATGTGGTCTATTTTAGAGAAGGATACATGTGCTACTGAGAAGAAAATGTATTCACTCATTGATTGATGACATATTCTAAATACGTCTGTTAAGCCTAAATTATTGGAAGAACCACTTGAGCTGAGGCCTCTGACTGTGGTAGTGGCTGCAGCCTGAGGATTTCATTATTTCATTATATCCAATCTCCTGAGTCCCAACTCCACTTTGAATGTCCAGTATTAAATTCCACTTAAGTCTACCCCCTGAAATTTTTGTGGGATTTTTTTTTTTTTGCTTTGTTTGTTTTTGCTCACCCCTGCCACAAAATGCAAAACCAAAGTTTAAAGACTGGTGACAATGGGAAGGAAGAAATACACACAAATATTTACAAAAAGAAAGTTAGGACAAGGTGGGACATTGACTTCTGATGGAGGAACAGGGGCTCAGACTTAGAACAGCAGGTTCATTATATAGATTTTATCATCAAATGATTATTTGTGTAAGTTTCTGCAAAGCAGGCAGGCTTGAAGTTTGCAGCACTTGTAAGACATTGTGGTTATCTTGTTATGTTCAGAATTCCCTATCACCAGCAGCAGGTATCTGATTTTAAGATCAAGGCGGATATAGTTCTGGGCATTTGCACAGAACTTCTTTGGGCAGGGCATTACCATAACTCCTGGGAAATCTTGTCCTGAACTTTTGTACAGAAAGATTCCAGAGCAAAGTGTAGCCACAGCTCCAAGGCAGTCAAAGATCATGGTACAAGTCCCTGCCTCCACAATTTTTCCTATTCAATTTTTTTAAATTAACCAATGGATGTCTCCTTTGAAATGCTGGAACTGGGATAATATGAGATTTTACCTGACTGCAAGAAAATAACACAAAATTGAGAGCAAGAAAATAAGTCCTAAGGGGTATCATCTTTTACATCTTATATTCCAAGGATTGAAACAATTTGGATCATCCATCAGTGTCTTCTATTCTGTACCATCAGTTTTCATGTCTCCTTTGGAGCTAATACAATGCTGTTTTTCCTATTCCAGTTCTGTAGCATAATTTTTGGGGGGATGAGTTACTGGGAATTGAACTCAGGGACTATTGAAAATTGAGCCACATCTCGAGCCCAATTTTTTGTATTTTATTTAGAGGCAGGAGACCTCACTGAATTTTTAATGCCTCACTTTTGCTGAGGTCAGGTTCTAACTCACAATTCTCCTCCTTCACCCTTCCAAGCAGCTGGCATTGCAGACAAGTTTCACCATGTTCAGCTGTAGTATAATTTAAGGTCTGATATTGTGATGACTTCTGGTTCAGTTTTGCACTGATGATTTCTTTGGCTATTCTGGGCCTCTTGCTTTTCCAAATGAATTTTATGATCACCTTTTCTATTTTCTATTTCTAGGAAGAACATCATTGGGGTTTATTAATAGAAATTGCATTAAATCTGTGTGGCACTTTTGATATGGCTATTTTGACAATACTAATTCTGCCTATCCAAGAACATGGATGGTCTTACCGTTTTCTGAGTTCTTCTTTAATATCTTTTTTTAGTGTTCTGTAGTTATCATTGTAGAGGTCTTTCACCTTTTGTACTAGATTGATTCCCAATTGTTTTATATTTATTTCTTTGAAGTTATTATTAAGGTAATAATTATTCTGTTTTCTCTTTCAGCTGATATGTCATTGGTGTATAGGAATACAATTAATTTATTGCTGTTGATTTTATATCCTGCTACATTGCTGAATTTGTTTATGATTTCTAGAAGATTTCTCATGGAATTTTTGTGGTCTTTTCTATATAGAATTATATCATCAACAAATAGTGAGAGTTTGAGTTCTTGTTCTCCTATTCATATCCCTCTAATTTCTTTTTTCTGTCAAAATGCTCTGGCTAGAGTTTGAAGGTCTATGTTGAATAGGTGTGGGGAAAGAGTGCATCCCTGTCTTCTTCCAGTTTTTAGAAGGAATGCTTTCAATTTTTCTCCATTGAGAATGATGTTTTCCTTGTGTTCTGCATATAAAGCTTTTACAGTGTTGAGGTATGTTCCTACTATCCCTAGTTATTCTTGGATTTGGAACATGAATCAATGCTATATTTTTTCAAAAACTTTTTCTTCATTTATTGTAATAATCATGTGAGTCTTACCTTTCATTCTATTGATGTGGTAAATTACATTTATTGATTTCCATATGTTGAGCTAACATTGCATCCCTGGGATGAACTCCTCTTGATTGAGGTGCACTATCTTTTAATGTGCTTTTGTATGCAATTTGCAATGACTTTATTGAGAATTTTGCATCTATGTTCATCAGGTATTTTGGTCTGAAGTCTTCTTTCCCTGATAAATCTTTGTCTGGTTTTGGTATCTGGGTGATACCAGTTTCATAGAATAAGTTTGGAAGGATTCCCTCCTTTTCTATTTCATGGGATAATTTGAGTGGCATTGGTGTAAGTTCTACTTTAAAAGTCTGGTAGAACTCAGTGAGAATCCATCTGGTACTGAGCTTTTTTTGTTGATAAACTTCTGATGGTGTCTTCAAATTCAATCCTTGAAATTTATCTGTTTAAATATTCTGTGTCCTCCTGATTTAATTTGGATTAATCATATGTCTCTGGAAATCCACTGATGTCTTTAATCTGTTGATTTTCTATTTTATTGGAGTATAGATCTTAAAAGTAGCTTTTGATTATCATCTGTATTTCAGTAACATACATATTAATATTTCCTTTTTCATCATGAGTTTTACCAATTAGGGTCTTCTTACTCTATTTTTATTAACTTTTTGCATCAGTTACTATTACTGTCTCCTCCTAACCTGGGAGGTCCTGGAAACCTTCAGGACACTATGATTCCACAGGGTAGAAACCCTACTGCCTCAAAACCAACTGGTGGATGGGTAGACATACAAAAAATATGAAAAATTAAGGGAATAAATTGCCCCAAACAAATCAAAATACATCAAATACAGAATCCATCAAAACAACCATGGAAGAATTTTCAGAGAAGGAGTTTACAATGTTCACAGTTAAAATGATGTGAAGTAAAGAATAACATAAGGGAGAAAATACAGGGTGCAAAATGTTACACCAATAAAGAGAAAGAGAGTCTGAAAAAAAAAAACAGAAATCCTCAAAATGAAGACATCAGTAAATTAAATCAAAAATTCATCAGAAAATATCACCAGTAGACTACCCTGTTGGAAAAAAGAGGATCATGCAAGGAAGACAAAATATATAGTTTTGAAAATAAAATTGACCATGGAGAAAAGATGTAAGGAAAAGAACTTCCAAGAAATATGCGACAACTTGAAAAGACAAAATTAAGATTTATCAAAATACAGAACATTGTGGAGATACAAACCAAGGGAATACAAAATCTTTTCACTGAAATAATGATGGAAATTTTCCCGAACCTAAAGAGTGAAATGTAAAATCAAATACAGAATGCATATGGTCCCCTAAATATACAAAATTAGAGCAGACCCTCAGCAAGGCACATTATTACAAATATTCTGAACACAAAATAGCTGTAGAAGTACAAAGTCTGTCATAAAAAATGCCAAGTCACATTTAGAGGGAAATGAATACAGATCTCAGCTGATTTTTCAACCCAAATCAAAGCTAGGAGGTTATGGAATAGCATATACCAAGCTGTGAATAAAAAATGGATGCCAACCAAGAACACTATACACTGCTAAACTAAGCTTCACTTTTGATAATGAAACAAAAACTTTCTGATAAAAATGTTAAAAGAATTCACAACTAAGAAACCTGCACTACAAAACATTCTCAACAAAATATTTCATGAAGAAAAAATGAAAACCAGTGAAGGGACAAACTACACTAGAAGAATCATCAATCAAAAAAAAAAAAAACTACTTATATTTAAAAATGGGAAATCATCAAAATGGCAGGGAATAAAATTTATTTCTCATTAGTAACATTGAATATAAATGGCCTAAACTTGTCAAAGACATAGACTGGCAGAATGAATTAAGAAACAAGACACATTACATGCTGTCTCCAAGAGACTCATGTCAGAAGCAAAGACATTCAAAGACTAAAGGTGAAAGGATGGGAAAAACCTTAACATTCACATGGATCTCACAAGAAAGGAGGGGTTTTCATATCTGACAAAGTTGCAGGATAAAAAAATCAACATATAAAAATCAATAACATTTCTACACACTAGCAACAAACTATCTGAAAAACAAGATCAATAAAACAATCCCATGTATAATAATCACAAAGAAATAAAATAATTAGGAATATTTAAGTGTAACCAAGGAAGTGAATGTTCCTACACTGAAAACTATAAAAGGCTGATGTAAGAAATTGAAGACAAAAGTAAATGGAATATATTCCATGTTTATGAATTAAAAGAATTAATTGAAGTTAAAAAAAAATGTCCATACAAGTCAGGTGCAATGAAATATGCTTGTAATCCCAGCAACTTGGGAGACAGGCAGAGGATCACAAGTTTAATGTCAGCCTCAAAAACTGAGCAAGACCCTGTCTCAAAATAAATTACGAAGTCTGAGGATGTAGCTCAGTAATAGAGTGCACCAAGTTCTCTCCCCGGTACCTGAATAAAAACATTCACATTACTCAAAGCAATCAACAGATTTAATGAAATTCCCATTGAATCTATGATTTTTTTCACATTAATAGAAAAAATCCTAAAATTATGGAATCACAATAGATAACAAATAGACCAAGTAATCTTGAGCTAAAAGAACAAAGCCAAAGCATCATACAACCTGATTTAAATACTTACTACAAAGTTCTAGTCATCAAGTAGGGGGCTACTGCATAAAAACAGTCCCACCAGACCAATGATTCAGAACGTTCACACAGAAGAAATAAATTAGACCCTCATCTCACACTATATACAAAATGAATTCAAATGGATTGCTAAGAACATAAATGTAAGACCTGAAACTGTAAAACTGCTAAAAGAAAACAAAACAAAACAAAAAAAAAGCCATATGGCATTGATCTGTGTGATGAGTTTTTTCGATATGGCCAAAAAAGCACCAAAAGGAAAAATAAACAAGTCATCCCCATCAAACAAAAGGTTTCTATACAACAAAGCATACACCAACACAGCAAAGAGATCACCTACAGAGGGTGTATATTTGCAAACCCTATATCTCATTTGAAGTTAGTATCCAAAATATACAAGGAACTCAAAAAAAACTCAATAGCAAGAAAACAAAAAATCCACTTAATTAATGAACACAGAATCTGAACTTCATCTTCCAAAAGACCCAAAGGTATATGGGAAAATGCCCAACATCACCATCCAGAGAAATGCAAATTAAAATGAAAGTGAGGTATCACCTCATATCTTGACACCGTCCAGCGGAGTCAATTTGGCGTGGGGGAAAAACCAGTAGCGAGGCTCTTGAATTTGGAATGGTTTATTGTAGATTCAGGAAACCTGGGAACTCTGGCGCTTGAGGAGAGCTGGTTTATATCTGCTCCAGGAGGTGAAGAGTAGGGCCGATGCCAATTATTAGGTGAGGAGCTAGCCATCCAATCACGGTAAAGGTCAAAATGAGCAGGCACGATCAGGAGCACTCGGGAACACTTATGTATGCATTGTGCATAATGCCAATGATAAAACACCTGGGTGTGCTTATGCTAACTGACTTCCTCACCACCAATGTGATCAAAACAACTTCTGGCTGGCTGCCAAGTGCCATCTTGGCGTAGTCCATATGGCATAGCCCCCAGCATCTCCCCCTTCCTTATATGAAATGAAAATGAAACTGTCAGGGATCATGTCTGTCTTAGGTCCCGGGAATCAACATCCTGTCCTTACCTGTCATCAAAGGATACCAAAGCAGGGTTGACCCTTCTGTCTTAGGTTGGTACAGTGTTTTCCCATGGTTATTCATCTTTGACTACCAATCCAGCATACTAAACCATATACTGGGAGATTGTCCCACTTCAAGGGCAGCCATGTCCTATTTTATGATCACATTATGAGTCTGTTGACTGGCTTTGAGGCATTTGTAAATGTAGAATAGAATTAACACAAGCATACCCAAGCTTATTAGTGTGGGACTTAAGAGTCCCCCAAATTTGGTGCCAAATTGTGTTAGTTTATCTAATGTTCCCGTGATAAGCCCTCCCGGTTTGACTTCCACTTTAGTGGCGTTCATGGCGAGGATCTGCTGTCAAAGCCTTGTTACCAGCTCATCGAATCCATCCGTCCATTGCTGTGCAATCTGTGAAAATAACTGTCTAGAGAAGTTCTCATTAAAAGTCACAAGAAGGAAAGGGAGAGTTAGGCACACAGGAGTATATGAAAAAGTAATTGTTTCATTCTCTCTACATATTTCAGTATTAACTCCATTAACCTTTGATCAGTGCACTTTCCTTTACTTATAGACCCTCCTTTTACAAAAGCCAGGGGGCTTATATCCATACATGCCTTAGGTTCACATAAGGACCAAATGGATAAGGAGTTGAAATTACCTTTATATTCCAAATTTTTTATAATATCTTTTGTATTTTGAGATGTGATATATATCTGATTAGGTAAATACCAAGGTCCAAAAGCCAAATTACTGGAGACCTTTTTATCATGTCCTAGGTGCTGACAAGCTTCCCATATGGGAGGCCAAGTAATAGGCTTTTTGAAGGACTGGCAATGACCATACTAATGGATATGAAAATCAGTCTTATTACTAATAGCTTTGGGCATGTAACCAGTGACATTTGTATTGGAGTTGTTTTCTTTATTTAAGGTAATATCTGCCAAAGTATGATCGATCAACTGCACACAAGGTGTGCTACTGCCAAAGGCGAGACATAATGCATTCTCTAGTGATAAATTCAGGGTAAACTTGGAGTCCAATGGTGGTGTGTACCTAAGGGTAGCTTTCCCAGTAGATTCATTAGTGGAAAAGAACTGAGGAAAGACTGCACCACCTTGAGAGACTGGAACCAGTCAAGTCAATACCCTGACTATTGTCCAGAACTGTTCACCCTGGACGAAACTCACCACCATCATCAGTAGCAGCAGGATACCCAGAGAGCTCAGCTGCATCTTGACAAACCATGTTAACTGCTCGGACTAGCCTTTCTGGAATCCAAATTGGCATTTTTTCTTCCTGTGGAAATACACACACCTGTCCTCTTCCCCAAATCAAGAGCGGGGAAGGTCCTTTCCATTCTCCTGTTACAACATCTTTCCATAAAGCTTGTGGCTTTATGTCAGTGTCAATTGCAGCATGTCAATCTGCTGCTGATTTTCCTGATTTATCCAAATTCAAAAAATGTAAGGTAAAAAGGGCTATGGATAATCTGTTCTTAGGTGGATATGACTCCACTATTCCCCCTTTTTGTTTTATTAATAAGGTCTTAATGGTTAGATGAGCTCTTTCTATAATTCCTTGTGCCTGGGGGTTATAAGGAATACCTGTGACATGATATATACTAAATGTAGAACAAACTGTTTAAAGGTTAAGGATGTATAGCCTGGATCATTGTCTGTTTTTATTATTTTTGGAACACCCAGAATAGAAAAGGTATATAGGCAGTGATTTATAATATCTTTTGTTTTTTCACCTGACTATAAGGAAGCCATAATAAATCCTGAATAAGTATCTATGGACACATGCATGTATCTAATTTTTCCAAATTCTGGGATCTGAGTAACATCCATTTGCCATATATGGTTGGCTTGTAATCCTCTAGGGTTAACACCATTTTGAGGTATTGAGAGATAGGTGACACAATGTTGACAATTTTTGACAGTAGTTCTAGCTTGTTCCTTAGTCAATCTAAAATGTTTTTGAAGAGTGTTAGTGTTAACATGGAAGTTTTTATGAAAATTTTCTGCTTTTAAGAACTTGGAAAAAATATGTACGTCTCTAGTAGCTAAGTCTGCTAAAGCATTACCCATACTGAGAGGTCCTGGTAACCCAGTATGAGCCCTAATATGTCCAACAAAAAATGGTTCCTTATGGTCCCAAATTAACTTTTGAATTGTAGATAATTAGGAATGAATGGTAGATGCTGAGGATATTTTTGGTACAATTTCTATGATATTTAGAGCATTGACTATATATTTGCTGTCAGAGAACAGATTAAATGGCTGATCTGGGAAAATTTGACAAACGGCTAGAAGCTCTATCTTCTGGGCAGACTGTGGAGGATAAAGAAAAGTAAATGTCTGTGTTGGCGTGACTATAGCAGCTGTTCCATTACTTGACCTATCAGAAAAGCAAATTATAACTTATGGTATGGGACTTTTTCTGGTGACCTTAGGAAATACGAATGGGTGTCTGAGGAGCACTTGGATCATCAGATCCCTGGGGTAGTGGTTATTAAAATTTGGATTATAATTACATATAATGGTAGCCCATACTTCTGATTCTTGTGCGAGCTCAATTATAGTTTCTAGTGTAAAAGGAGTGATAATTTTTTTGGAACAATGCCAAAAAATCCTATAGAATTAGTTATTGCCCTTTCTATTAACTTTCCCACTAATTCTGGAAAACTCGCTAGAGTTTTCTTTTGGCTATAGTGAAGATGAACCCAGTAAATAGGTCCTTGTTGCCAAAACACTCCTGTAGGACTTCCTACGGTGGCTATGATTATCAGTAATATAGGCTTAGTTATATCTACCCATTCTAAATGTGCCTTAGTAATGGCATCTTCTACTTTACATAATGCTTTTCTAGCTTCTGTGGTAATTTTCCAGGGCGAGGCAGGATCACCATTTCCTTTAAGAATATCAAATAATGGTCCAAGGTCTTCAGTTGTTAATTTTAAATATGGTCTTATCCCGTTTATATCTCCCAAAAGTTTCTGGAAAGTGTTTAATGTTTTTAATCTATCCATCCTAAAGGTAACATTTTGGGGTCATATTAAGGTTTTGTCAATAATGGCACCAAGGTAGGTAATCGGGCAAGAACTCTGTAATTTATCCTCTGCTATCTCTAAACCAAATCGAAGAAGATTTTTGGCCAGTCCATCATATACTCTGAAAAGTTTGTCTTGATCAGGATGAGCTAATAAGACATTATCCATATAATGATAGATCCTTAGGTCTTTACCAGATTTTCTAATAGGCTGTAAAGCTTTTTCTACATAGACCTGACACATAGTGGGGCTATTGGCCATGCCTTGCAGTAATACTGTCCATTCACATCTTTGATCAGGTCCTTCCTGGTTAGTAGCTGGTACAGTAAAAGCAAATCTACAGGTATCTTCCTTATGAAGTAGTACAGAAAAGAAGCAATATTTTATGTCTAAAACTATAATTCTCCAATCCTTTGGAATAGCAGACAATTGAGGGAGGCTGGAGTGAGCTGCTCCCATTTATTACCATTTGATTATTAATGCTCTAAGATCTTGGAGGAGTCGCCACTTTCCTGATTTCTTTCTAATTATAAAGATAGGTGTATTGAAAGGAGACATAGAAGGTTGTAGATGTCCTAAGGCCAGTTGTTGTCTCACTAACTCTCTGGCTGCTTGTAACTTTTGAGTATTGAGGGGCCACTGAGGTATCCAATCAGCCTTTTGTGATTTCCATGTAATTTTTATTGGTTCAGTGGACCCTCTGAAAACCCAGTCCCTCTTTATTACTTCTCCTCATATCTTGGATGGGTTCAGTTATTCCCTGTGAATGTGCTCCCAATCCTTTTCCAGGTATGAATCCCTGGTTCACCATGATATTACAAGTTATCGGGTTAATATGCATATGTTCATTAGTCAACTTGATCTGTAATTGTCTTAATATGTCTCTCCCCCATAAATTAATGGGTAAATCTCTTAAGACATAGGGTTGAAAAGTACCATAATTTTCCTCTGTATCTGTCCATTTCAATAACTGTGCACTCCGGGGTGGGTTTGAGGCAACCCCCAAACCTCGTAAGGTCTGGTCAGCCTTTTGAAGAGGCCAATCTTTTGGCCATTAGGTCAATGTTATGATACTAGGATCAGCTCCAGTGTCTAATAACCCATTAAATTCCTTGTCATTTATTCTTATAGTATACATAGGATGAGTGTTTAGATCTAAGGCAAGCATGGTCATAGGTTCCCCCATGGATCCAAACCCTGATTTATTTCTTTTATTCTTTTTTGCTAAATATTTGTCATGTTCACTGGGTATCACCAGTATTTGTGCTATTTTATCCCCCTGATTTATAACAGAAATACCTTTTGGGGAACTGACCATTATTTTTATCTCTCCCTCATAATCTAGATCAATCACTCCCAGTGTTACATGGAGTCCCCTTAGGGCAGCAGAACTGTGCCCTAATAGTAAACCTACTGTTCCTGATTTAAGAGATCCATAGATACTGTACGTATTAATTGAACCCCCATTTCTGGAGTTAGTAATACTCTGGTGATGGCACAGAAGTCCAATCCTGTGCTTCCTGTTGTATGTCTGATGAGGGAATTAATAGATAATGGGTTTGAGGAATCATTCTGATGGGATCCGCCACTGGCTGCCCTTCCTTCAGGGCTCCAAATATTTATGGGGCCTGAGCCCAAGGGTTCCTCATTTTGTTTTTTGGGAGTGGTTTTCCTTCAATGTCAATTACAAATTTATACTCACTTGCCCAATGTTTTCTTTTTTTACATTTTGGACATATTCTGGGCATTGTTTTGTATGTACTATGACTTGGGTTTGGACAGTCCATTTTAAAATGTCCTGGTTGTCCACATGAAAAACAGCTTTTGGGTTTGGCCCCCATAGCTTGAGCTATTCATTGAGTGACAGCAGCTGCTAGTACTTGACCTTGTATAACTGACTCATTAATATCTCTGCATATTTTTAAATAGGTATTGAGATCCTTATTTTTCCATGGCCTAATTGCTTCCCTGCACCATTTATTAGCTTGTTCATATGCTAACTGTTTTATTAAAGGCATTGCTTGTTCTGAATCCCCAAACACTCTACCTGCTGTTTGTAACAGACGGTCTACAAACTCTGCATATGGTTCATTTGAGCCCTGTATAACTTTGGATAATTGCCCTTGCAAGTCCCCATGACCTTGTAATGTTTTCCATGCCCTAACAGTGGTGTAGCTCTCTGAAGATAGAACGCAGGATCATACATAATTTGTTGCTATTGTTCAGCGTATAGTCCTTGTCTCAGCAACATATCTAGGTTTCATTGATGGAAACCTGCAGCTGCGTTTCTATGAGTTGTCTCTGCACAGAGCTCTTGATTGGTTACTTTCCACATTAAATATTGTCCACCATGCAAAACTGCTCGACACACACTCGCCCAATCACTAGGAGTCAGATTTAGTGTTGCGATGGATTCCACCATACTCATGGTAACGGAGCTTGTTTTAAATTCTAGGGCCTGATGAAATCGCTGCCCCTGACTGTCCACCAAAACTGTGCAGGACAGTCTTAATGGGCTTTCCACAGAGTTCCAGTGATCCCCAGTATCACTTGGGACTCCACCACAACATGGCTGACAAAATGTCGGGTCCTCCCACCTTTTATCATAAGGGGAAGCTGAGGGGGCAATTATTTCATGATCTTTCCTGCCTTTTAGCAACTCTGCAGTGTTAACTCGCCTATTTTTTAGTTCCTCCCCTGTACAGTGAAGAAAGAAATTGAAAATCCTAGAAGATGAGAAGATATCCCCTATAATCATACTACTGAGAGCAACTTACGCATTCAATGCAATCTCCATCAAAATACCAAGAATGCTCTACACACAACAGAAAAAAAAATTATCCTGAAATTCATGTGGAATGTAAGACCCACATTGCCAAAGCAACCCTGAGTGAAAATAAACATTGCTAACTGCAGCACAATACCCAATTTCAAAATATACTCTAGAGTCATAGTAACAGAATGGTGTGATATTGGCTTGAAAATAGGCATGAGGACTAATGAGATAGAATAACAGATCGAGGAATAACCCCACACATCTCACCCATTCAATTCTCTACAAAGGCCAAACACATACATTAGAAAAAAGAGCCTCTTCAGCAAATGATGCTAGGAAAACTGGACCTCCACCTGTAGAAGATTGAAATGAGATCCCTGTCTCTCACCCTGCACAGAAGGCAACTCAAAATGGATCAATACCTTAACTAAGACCTGAAATTGTAAAACTATTAGAGAAAAACACATGAAGATACAGGTAGAGGTTATGATTTCCTGAATGGCAAATAATAACCAGAATTGAGAGATTCTTGTTCTCAAATTACATAGCTTCTGCACAGAAAACTGAACAATCAACAGAGTGAAGAGAAAGTCTTCAGAACGGGAGAAAAGCTTTGCCAGATGTTCCTCTGATAGAGGATTAATATCCAAAGTACATAAAGAACTCAAAATATTCAACAACAAAAAAATAATCCAGTTAATAAAGGGGCAAAAGATCAGAAGAGACCAATCTTGAGAGAACTACAAATGACCAATGAATGTACAGACTATGCTCAATATATCAGCCATCAGGGAAATGAACATGAATACTACATTGAGGTTCCCTCTCACCCGCATCAGAATGGCTACTATCAAGAAAACAAGCTGGGAGTAGTGGTGCACACCTGTAATCCCAGAGACTCCAGAGGCTGAGGCAGGAGTATCTCAGGTTTGAGGTCAATATGAGTGACTTGATGAGGCTCTAGGAAACTCAGTGAGACACTGTTTCAAAATTTAAAAATTAAAAGGACTGGGCATATGGCTCAATGGCTAAGTGTCCTTGGGTTCTATCCCTCATACCAAAAAGGAAAGAACAACTGGAGGGGATGTGAGGAGAAAGAACCCTTCTTACACCTTTGGAGGGAATGTAAATTGGTGCAGTACCTAGGGAAAATGATATAAATGTTCTTCAAAAATCACAAGTAGACCTCTTATAGAGTCCAGTTATACAAGTCTTGGGTATGAATCCTCAGGAATCAAAGTGACCGTACTTTAGAGACACTGGCATGACCTCTGTTACGAAGCACTATTCTCAACAACCAAGTTTTGGGACCAGTGGGATACCCATCAGTGGTTGAATGGATTAAGAAAAGGTGGTACATGATGGGGTATTACTCTGCCAAAAAGAAGAACAAACCTGTGTCACTTGCAGGAAAACAGATGGAACTGGAGAGCATCATATTCAGCAAAGTAAGTTGGACTCAGAAAGGCAAGTATCACATGTGGAATATAGAAAGAAAACAAAGACATCATGAAAATGGAAAGGGAGCCATTAGGAAAAGGGAAGAAAACAGGGGAAGAAAGAGGGCAGGCTACCATCCAAGCACATCATATGCACATGCAGAATCACCACAATAAAACCCATGGTTCAATACAAAGAGTATGCAATAATAATTATAATTTTAATATAAATAAATAAGTGTATTGACAATTTATCAATTTTAAGGATAAGCACAGGCATCCACAGTGACATTCTAAAACAGCAAGAGAGAAAGGAGGGCTTCTTAGGAAAGAAGTTAATTCGTGTATAAGAACTGTTGGGACCTAGGTCCAGACCAGTGCCACTGGACAAGATTTCTGCTCCAGGGAGGCAGGCCCAGAGACCCAGGCCCAGCCCAGCACTGCTGTGTGAGACTTCCACACAAGGGAGGCAGGCCAAAAGACCCAGGCCAAGCCTAGCACTACTGCATAAGACTTACATGCCAGGGAGGCAGGCTCAGAGACCCATGGCCAGCCCAGCACTACTGTGATATACTTCCATGCCCAGGAGTCCTGGCCCAGAGAGTGTGGTCCAGACCAGCCCAGTGCCAGTCTGTGGTTTAGCCCCCATGCTGTGGTTGACTATCTGTCAACACGTGGAGGTGCCTCTGCCCACTAGCAGGGATTATATCCCAACTGGAGGACACCATACCTAGAGAAGGAGCACCCTTCTTGGGTCACTTTGTTATCAAGTTCCTCCCAGACATGAGGCTACTGAAGACTAGGAGGTGTGAACAGTACTGTATAGTTTTATTGTAGATTTTATTATTAGTAGTGATATTATGATTATTCCTATTATACCTACTATTATTTCTACTTTTCTTTTCTTTTATTAATATTTTCCTCATCATCTATATTTTCCTTTTATCTATCTGTCTCCTTGGAGACTCTTTCTCCCTTTTCACATGATAACAATTAATTTCTTTTAATTCCATTTTCAAAACTCCTATGACATAGTACCTCCATAGACACACTTCTTACCTCATTAATGTTATATCCTACCCCCTCCCCATCCTCCTTGTCCACCATTAGAAATTATGGTCCTTATTCCAAACCTATTGGCTAAGTTTTAGATAAAATTGAACTCATAATCTCTGTTTATTAAGACAATATGATTAATATCTTAAAAGGGACCATTTGAGTTAAGGATGCATATTGTTTGTATGGTGTGCTACTGATATTGATGTCTCACTTCAAGGTGAGGTATTGGAAACCTGCAAGGACACTATAAGTCTATGGGGGGAAAACTGCAATACCTCAGATTTGCACTCTTAGAGGGGAAGATACATGAACAATATGAGAAAACAAGGTAAGAAAGTGTCCAAACAAAGCGAGATACTACTTCAATAAAATACAATGACAGCATGGCAGAAGAAATGTCAGAAAGGGAGTTCAGAATGTACATAATTAAAATGATCAGAGAAGCAAACAATGAGATAAGAGAGCAAATGCAGACATTTAATGAACACATCAATTGACATTTAAAAGAGCAAATGCAGAAAGCAAAGATCATATCAATAAAGAAATTCTGAAAAAAAATCCTTGAAAAGAGAAAAACAATAAACCAAATCAAAAACTCCATGGGAAGCATAATCAATAGGCTAGAACACCTGGAACACAGAATCTCAGACATTGAAGAAAAAATATTTAATCTTGAAAACAAAGTTGACCAAACAGAGAAGATGGTAATAAATCATGAACAGACCCTCCAAGAATGATGAGATATCATGAAAAGACCAAACTTAAGAATTATTGGGATTGAGGAAGAGATACAAAACAAAGGAATGAACAATGTGTTCAATGAAGTAATATCAGAAACTTTCCCAAACCTGAAAAATAAAATGGAAAATCAAATACAAGAGCCTTACAGGACACCAAATGTACAAAATTACAACAGATCCACACCAAGGCACATTATAATGGGAATACCTAACATACAAAATAAAGACAGAATTTTAAAGGCTGTGAGAGAAAAAAATCAAATTATACTCAGGGGGAAAACAATACAGATATCAGCAAATTTCTCAACCCAGACCCTAAAAGCTAGAAGGGCCTAGAATAGCATTTTTCAAGCTCTGAAAGAAAATGGATGCCAACCAAGAATCTTATACCCAGCAAAACTTACCTTCAAATTTGACGATGAAATAAAATCTTTCCATGGTAAACAAAAGCTTAAAGAATTTACAAATAGGAAGCCAGCACTACAGAACATTCTCAGCACAATATTCCATGAGGAGGAAATGAAAAACAATGATGTAAGTCAGTATAGGAAGGAACTACCCTGAAGGAATACTCAAATTAAGAAGAAATCAAGTGAAGTTAAAAACCAAAAATAAGCCAAAAGGTCCAAAAATACAAATTATATCTCAATAATAATCCTGAATGTTAATGTCCTAAACTCATCAATCAAAAGACATAGACTGACAGATTGGGTTAAAAAGAAATAGTTAACAATATGCTGCCTCTAAGAGACTCATCTCACAGAAAAAGTTACTCAGAGACTAAAGGTGAAAGGACAGGAAAAAACACAGCATGCACATGAACTCAGTAAAAAGTGGGGGTATCCATCCTCATATCAGATAAAGCAGACTCCAAGCCAAAATTAGTTAGAAGGGATAAAGAAGTACATTTCATACTGCTTAAGGGAAGCAAAAATCAGCAAAACATAACAATCAAAAATATTTACACCCCAAAATATGACACATCCATGTACATCAAGCAAATCCTTCTCAATTCCAGTAACCAAATAGACCACAATTCAATAACACTAGGTGATTTTAACACCTCTCACCACTGGACAGATCTTCCAAACAAAAGTTGAACAAAGAAGCCATAGATCTCAATAACACAATCAATAATTTAGACTTAATAGACATATGTAGAATATTCAATCATCAATGAGTGCATATACTTTCTTCTCAGCAGCACATGGATCCTTTTCTAAAATAGACCACATATTATGCCACAAAGTTACCATTAGCAAATAAAAGGTAAAAATACTACCTTGTATTCTATCAGATCAAAAAGGAATGGAATTAGAAATAATGATAAAATAAATAACAGAAACTACTCCAACACCTGAAGATTAAATAATACACTATTGAATGATGCATAGATAACAGAAGACATCAGAGGGAAATTAAAAAAATTTTAGAGGTGAACGAGAACAAAGATACAACATATCAAAATCTCTGGGACACTGTGAAAGCAGTACTAAGAGGAAAATTTATTGCATGGAGCACATTCAATAAAAGAAGAAAAAGTCAACAAATAAATGACCTAACATTACAGCTCAAAGTCCTAGAAAAAGAACAGATCAACACCAAAAGTAGTAAAAGACAGGAAATAGTTAAAATCGAGCTGATATCAATGAAAAGGAAACAAAGAAACAATTGAAAATATTGACAAAATTAAAAGTTTGTTCTTTGAAAAAAATAAGCAAAATTGATTTAAAAAGATGGTGGATTATAGAAAGTGTGTGTTTCCTGTTGCTCCATGGTTTGGGATTAAAGAAGTGGATGCAGTGCCTCTTAGTAAGGTGACTAAGAGAGACATTCATGGAAATTCAATATTGGAAATTCAGTGTCCCTTAGACACTCAGAAATGCGGATGGATTGAACAAAGAACAAGAAAGAGCACATTGGAGGCAAACTGTCACCTGACAAGTGGTGTTCACTCAGCACCAGCCACAAGGACACTGACCTGAGTGTGACAGGCATTCCACATGGATCCTCACTGTGTCATGGTCCATTCAGCCGTCCCATATGAGAGGCAGGTGAGGGGTGTAAAATAGTTTCAGCTATTCACAGAAAGAAGACAGCAGAGGCAGCCACCCACTAACCCAGGGCAGCTGGGATGGTGCCAAGCTGGCCTTGTCTTCTGAAGCTGCAGGACAGGAGCTGAGGGAGGGTGGCGGACTGCAGGGAGCCTCACATAGAAGCCCAGTGCTCTGCTACCTTCTGGGTTCTGCCCAGGAGACACTGGCCTGAACTCCAATAGGATCACCTGGTGCATGTAAATGGTGAACCTGGACAGTGCCCTGGGCCCCCTGAGCCATCAGGGACAGCACACACCTGTGGTGCAGGGAGTGAGTTCCCTTCACCTTTGTAAAGACCCTAAGAGCCCTTGCTGGGGCTCCTCAGGATTTAGATCCTCCACCCCCAGCCTGGCAGCTTCTAGGACAATAAATAGGACATGACCTGTAAAATAAATTAGGTATGCATCATAAAATATACAGTGAAAATTATATATTTAGATAAAATATTTTATATAATTACTTTATAAAAAAGGAAATTGAATATAATCCAGGCTTGGTTTGGATTTTATGGTTTGGATGTGAGGTGTCCCCCAAAAGCTCAAATGTGAGACAAAGCAGGAAGGTTCAGAGGAGAAATGATTGTTTTGTAAGAGTATTAACCCAATCTATGAAATTAATCCCTGATGGGATTAACTGAAGTTGTAGGATGTGGCTGAAGGAGGTGGGAACTGGGATGTGGCTATGGGGAAATATTTTGTATCTGCAGAGTGGAGACCCTCTCTGCTTTCAGATGATACAAGCTGCTTCCTTTCACCACCTTCACCTGTCATGAAGTTCAGCCTCCCCTTGAGTCCTGAGGAATGGAGCCAGCCTTCTATGGACTAAGATCTCTGAAACCATGAGTCCTCAAATAAACTGTTCCTCCTCTATAATTGTGCTGGTCAGATCACTTAGTCATAGCAGTGAAAAAACTGATTATAACAACTTGCCTGGGCAGTGGCCAGTTCTGGAAATATAATATAGCCACAGACACAGGTGGTTACAGGAGGCTGGAGTAATCAGACGGAGACCCAGGGCCTCCACAACAGCTATGCTGAGTCCCAGGTCTTTACCAGTGCAAACATGAGCTCACCAAAATGTAGCAAACCTGGATCTCCTTCAGTCTCGTGGTGCGTAGGGGTCAAAGGTCTCTTGTGGTCCCAGGGACAGGTGAGGGCTGGATTCCCCAGGAGCACTGACTGACACAAGCCACTGCTGCTTTTCCCTTAGACCCTTGGGCTCAGCTACAGACTGAAATATAATGACAGATTCTGACAAAGACCCTCAAGGGAGCCTGTCCCCAGCGGTACACATTGAAACAAATTGCAGCCCTTCAGGTAGAAGGAAGCCATTCAAACTGAAAAGTGCAGGTGGGATGTGGTCAAGCCATGGGAATGGATTCAACAGACCAGAGTTTGGATGTCAGGGGCGGGCTCTGAGGGCCCCAGAGTGGCACCCTGGCCTGATCTCTAAGATGGCACCTGGCAGCTTGCCAGAATAAGCCGTACTCATAAACAAGTTTCAGGAAGTAACTCTGATTGGCTGCTGTATATGAGGCAATCTTTGTAACTGCCTAGTGACTGACCCTTGATAGGCTAATATCTCAGACTGACTCTGATTGGCTTATGCTTGCTAACTGCCTAGTGACTGACCCTTGATAGGCTAATATCTCAGACTGACTCTGATTGGCTTATGCTTGCTATATAACCCAGACACTTCCTCTAATAAAGGTCTTTGGTCTTTTTGTTCCTGTGAAAAAGAAGTGTTCGTGTTGTCATTTTCCCTGTGGGTGGTGGGCAATGATATTTGGAGGGCCTCACTGAGCCTGGAGCTCACAGCAGGGAAATACATCACCACAGTGAAGGAGAATAGGGGTACGGAGGTCCTCACAGGCCAGCTCCCTTGGCAAATGGATAAGTGCAAAAGTGCCACACCATCATGAGGTAAGCAATGCATGCCACAACATTCAAACAACCTCACAGGATGGCAGAAGAATGTGTGGCCATGGGAAGAAGGAAAAGAAGTAGTTTTAATGAACTGAACTATTAGCATAGTTGCTTACATATTTTATTGTATTAAAAATTCAGATTAAACATGGTTGCTTATAAATTCTTTTCAAGAAGTAAAAGTGAAACACACATGGTGGCAATGCTTCCTGTTTAGCCTTCTTGGCTTTGGACCTTCTGGAGGAAGTGACCTTCTGATGTAACTGTCTTTTTTTTTTTTTTCTTTTTTTTTAATTTATTTCTATTGTAAACAAATGGGATATATCTTGCTTCTCTGTACATGAAGTAGACGCATACCATTTATGTAATCATACATTTACATAGGGTAATAGTTTTGATTCATTCTGTTAATTTTTTTCCATCCCCCACCCCTCCCACCCCTCTTTTCCCTCTATACAGTCTCTCCTTCCTCCATTCTTGCCTCCCTCCCACCCCCCATTATGTGTCATCATCTGCTTATCACCAAGATCATTCATCCTTTGGTTTTTGGAGATTGGCTTATCTCACTTAGCATGATGTTCTCCAATTTCATCCATTTGCCTGCAAATGCCGTACTTTCATTATTTTTTATGGCTGAGTAATATTCCACTGTGTGTATATATACATCACAGTTTCTTTATCGATTCATCAGTTGAAGGGCATCTAGTTTGGTTCCACAATCTGGCTATTGTGAATTGAGCAGCTATAAACATTGTTGAGGCTGTAGATCTGTAGTATGCTGATTTTAAGTCCTTTGGGTATAGGCCAAGGAGTGGGATACCTGGGTCAAATGGTGGTTCCATTCCAAGTTTTCTAAGGAATCTCCACACTGCTTTCCAGAGTAGTTGCATTAATTTGCAGCCCCACCAGCAATGTATGAGTGTACCTTTTTCCCCACATCCTCGTCAACACCTATTGTTCCTAGTATTCTTGATTCTAATTAGGGTGAGATGGAATCTTACAGTAGTTTTGATTTGAATTTCTCTTATTACTCAAGATGTTGAACATTTTTTCATATGTTTCTTGATTGCTTGTAGATCTTCTCTTTGAAGTGTCTGTTCATTTCCTTAGCCCATTTTTTGATTGGGTTATTTGTATTCTTGGTGCAGAGATTTTTGAGTTCTTTATATAATCTGGAAATTAGTGCTTTATCTGAAGTATGAGTGGCAAAGATTTTCTACCACTCTATAAGTTCACTCTTCACATTGCTGATAGTTTGCTTTGCTGAGAAAAAGCTTTTTAGTTTGAATCTATCCCAGTTATTGATTCTTGCTTTTATTTCTTGTGCTATGTGAGTACTGTTAAGGAAGTCTGATCCTAAGCTGACATGTTGACGACTTGGTCCAAATCAGGGTCTCTGGTCTGATTCCAAGGTCATTGATCCATTCTGAGTTGATTTTTGTGCAGGGTGAGAGATAGGGGATTAGTTTCATTCTGTTGCATATGGATTTCCAATTCTTCCAGCACCATTTGTTGAAGAGGCTCTCTTTTCTCCATTGCATATTTTTGGCACCTTTGTCCAGTATTAGAAAATTCTATTTATTTGGGTTTGTGTCCGTGTCCTCTATTCTGTACCATTGATCTACCTATTTTGGTGCTAATACCATGCTATTGTTGTCACTATTGCTTTGTTTGTATAGTTGAAGGTCTGGTATTGCAATACCCCCTACTTCGCTCGTCCTGTTAAGGATTGTTTTAGCTATTCTGATTTTCTTATTCTTCCAGGTGAATTTCATAATTGCTTGCTCTATTTCAACTCTTTTGATAGATTGATTCCCAAGTATTTTATTTTTTTGAAGCTATTGTGAATGGGGTAGTTTCCTAAATTCTCTTTCTGAAAATTCATCATTTATGTGTAAAAATGCATTGGATTTATGAGCATTGATCTTATATCTATTACTTTACTGAATTCACTTATAAGTTATGAAAGTTTTTTGGTGGAATTTTCTGATTCCTCTAAATATATAATCATGTCAACAGCAAATAGGGATAGTTTGAGTTCTTCTTTTCCTATTCATATCCCTTTAATTTCCTTGGTCTGTCTAATTGTTCTGGCTAGAGTTTAAAGGACAATGATGAATAGAAGTGGTAAAAGAGGGCATCCCTCTTCCAGTTTTTAGGGGAATTCTTTAAGTTTTTCACCATTTAAAATGACATAGGCCATGGGCTTAGCATAGATGGTCTTTACAATGTTAAGGAATGTTCCCACTATCCCTCTTTCTTCTAGTGCTTTGAGCATGAAGAGGTGCTGTATTGTATCAAATGCTTTTTCTGCATCTATCACAATAATCATGTGATTCCTGATTTTAAGTCTGTTGATAAGGTGAATTACATATATTGATTTCTGGATGTTGAACCAACCATGCATCCCTGGGATAAAACCCACTTGATCATGGTGCACTATCTTTTTAATATATTTTTGTATGTGATTTGCTAAGATTTTGTTGAGAATTTTTGTATCAATATTCATTAAGGATATTGGTCTGAAATTTTCTTTCCTCAATGTTTCTCTGTCTGGTTTAGGTATCAGGGTGATATTGGCTTCATAGAATGAGTTTGGGAGGGTTCCCTCCTCTCCTATTTTATGGAATACTTTGAGAAGTAATGGAATGAGCTCTTCTTTAAAGGTTTTGTAGAACTCGGCTGAGAACCCATCTGGTCCCAGACTTTTCTTTGTTGGTAGGCTTTTGATGACTGCTTCTATTTTATTACTTGAAATTGGTCTATTTAAATTGTGTATGTCCTCCTCGTTCAGTTTAGGCAATTCATATGTCTCTAGAAACCTGTTGATGTCTTCGAAATTTTCTATTTTGTTGGAGTATAGATTTTCAAAATAGCTTCTAATTTTGTTTTGTATTTCAATCGTGTCTGTTGTGATATTATCTTGTTCATTCTGAATTTTAGTAAATTGAGTTTTCTCTCTCCTTCTCTGTGTTAGTGTGGCTAAGGGTTTATCAATTTTGTTTATTTTTTCACAGAACCAACATTTTTTGTTGATTTTTTTGTATTGTTTCTTTTGTTTCAATTTTATTGATTTCAGCTCTGATTTTAACTATTTCCTGTTTTCTACTACTTTATGTGTTGCTTTGTTCTTCTTTTTCTAGGACTTTGAGCTATATTATTTGGTCATTTATTTGTTGACTTTTTTCCTCTTTTATTGAATGCACTCCATGAAATAAATTTTACTCTAAGTACTGCTTTCACAGTGTCCCATAGATTTTGATACGATGTTTCTTTGTTCTCATTTACCTCTAAGAATTTTTTAATTTTCTCCCTGAGTCTTCTGTTATCCATTCATCATACAATGATGTATTATTTAATCTCCAGGTGTTGCAGTAGTTTCAGTTTTTTACTCTGTCATTTATTTATAATTTCAATCCATTATGATCTGATAGGATACAAGGTAGAATCTCTATCTTCCTGTAACTGCTAACATTAGCTTTGTGGCATAGAATATAGTCTGTTTCAGAGAAGGATCCATGTGCTGCTGAGAAGAAAATGTATTCGCTCTTTGTTGGATGGCATATTCTATAAATGTCTGTTAAGTCTAAATTATTGATTGTGTGATTGAGATCTATGGTTTATTCATTCAGTTTTTGTTTGGAATATCTGACCGGTGGTGAGAGAGGTGTGTTAAAATCACCAAGTATTATTGTGTTGTGGTCTATTTTATTCCTGGAATTGAGAACAATTTGTTTGATGTATGTGAATGAACCACTGTTTGTGGCATAGATATTCATGATTGATACGTCTTGCTGATATATGCTTCCCTTAAGCAATATGAAATGTTCTTCTTTATCCCTTCTGACTAACTTTGGGTTGAACTCCACATTATCTGATATGAGGATGCATACCCCGGCTTTGTTGCTGTGTCCATGTGCATGGTATGTTTTTCCCCATTCTTTCACCTTTAGTCTGTGGGTATCTCTTTCTGTGAGATGAGTCTCTTGAAGGCAGCAAATTGTTGGATCTTTCTTTTTAATCCAATCTGCCAGTCTATGTCTTTTGATTGATGAATTCAGGCCATTAACATTCAGGGTTATTATTGAGATATGATTTGTATTCCTGGCCATTTGGCTCATTTTTTTTGTTTGTTTTTTTGACTGTTCCTTTAGGGTAATTCCTCCCTTTGCTGATTTACATCATTGTTTTCATGTCTTTCTCATGGAATATTTTGCTGTGAATGTTCTGTGGTGCTGAATTTCTTTTTATAAATTTTTTAGATTTTGTTTATCATGGAAGGATTCTATTTCATCATCATATCTGAAGGTACGGTTTGCTGGGTATAAGATTCTTGGTTGGCATTCATTTTCTTTCAGAGTTTGAAAAATGTTATTCCAGGTCCTTCTAACTTTAGAGTCTGGATTGAAAAATCTGCTGATATCCTTATCATTTCCCCCCGAATGTAATTTGATTCTTTTCTCCACAACCTTAAAAAATATGTCTTTATTTTGTATGTTAGTATTTTCATTATAATGTATCTTGGTGTGAGTCTATTTTAATTTTGTTTATTTGGAGTCCTAAAAGTCTCTTGTACTTGACTTTCCATACCATCCTCCAGATATGGGAAATTTTCTGATATTATTTTATTGAATAGAATGTTCATTCCTTTGGTTTGTTACTCTGTGCCTTCCTGTATCCCAATAATTCTTTTTTTTTATTGTAAACAAATGGGATACATGTTGTTTCTCTGTTTGTACATGGCGTAAAGGCATACCATTTTTGTAATCATAAATTTACATAGGGTATTGTTGTTTGATTCATTCTGTTATTTTTTCCCTTCCCCCCACCCTGCCAACCCCTCTTTTCCCTCTATACAGTCCTTCCTTCCTACATTCTTGACCCCCTCCCTAACCCTAACTCTAACCCTAACACTAACCCCTCCCACACCCCATTATGTGTCATCATCCACTTATTAGTGATATCATTAGTCCTTAGTTTTTTGAGATTGGCTTATCTCCCTTAGCATGATATTCTCCAATTTCATCCATTTGCCTGCAAATGCCATGATTTTATCATTCTTTATGGCTCAGTAATATTCCATTGAATATATATGCCTCAGTTTCTTATCCATTCATCAATTGAAGGACATCTAGATTGATTTCACAATCTGGTTACTGTGAATTGAGCAGCTATGAACATTGATGTGGCTGTATATCTGTACTATGCAGATTTTAAGTCCTTTGGGTATAGGCCGAGGAGTGGGAGAGCTGGGTCAAATGGTGGTTCCATTCCAAGTTTTCTAAGGAATCTCCACTCTGCTTTCCAGAGTGACTGCACTAATTTGCAGACCCACCAGCAATGTATGAGTGTACCATTCTCCCCACATACTCAGCAACACCTGTTGTTGCTTGTATTCTTAATAATCGCCATTCTAATTGGGGTGAGAAGGAATCTCAGGGTCTTTTTGATTTGCATTTCTCTTATTCCTGGAGATGTTGAACATTTTTCCATATGTTTGTTGATTGCTTGTAGATCATCTTCTGTGAAGTGTCTATTCATTTCCTTAACCCATTTGTCGATTGGATTATTTGCATTCTTGGTGTAGAGTTTTTTGAGTTCTTTATAGATTCTGGAGATTAGTGCTTTATCTGAAGTACGATTGGCAAAGATTTTCTCCCACTCTGTAGACTATTTCTTCACATTGCTGACAGTTTCCTTTCCTGAGAGAAAGCTTTTTAGTTTGAATCTATCCCAGTTATTGATTCTTGCTTTTATTTCTTGTGCTATGGGAGTCCTGTTGAGGAAGTCTGGTCCTAAGCCAACATGTTGAAGATCTGGACCTACTTTTTCTTCTATAAGATGCAGAAATCTGTGGTCTGATTCCGAGGTCCTTAATCCATTTTGAGTTTAGTTTCATGCGTGGTGAGAGATATGGGTTTAATTTCATTCTGCTGCATATGGATTTCCATTTCTCCCAGCAGCATTTGTTGAAGAGGCTATCTTTTCTCCATTGCAAATTTTTGACCCCTTTGTCTTGTATGAGAAAATTGCATTTATTTGGGTTTGTGTCCGTGTCCTCTATTCTGTACCATTGATCTACCTTTCTATTCTGGTACCAATACCATGCTGTTTTTGTTACTATTGCTTTGTAGTAGAGTTGAAGACCTGGTATTGCGATACCCCCGGCTTCCCTCTTTCTGCTAAGGCTTGCTTTAGCTATTCTGGGTTTCTTATTCTTCCAGTTGAATTTCATAATTGCTTGCTTGATTTCTGTAAGGTACATCATTGGAATTTTAATTGGAATTGCATTGAATCTGTATAGTACTTTTGGTAGTATGGCCATTTTGACAGTATTAATTCTTCCTATCCAAGAACATGGGAGATCTTTCCATCTTCTAAGGTTTTCTTTCATTTCTTTCTTTAGTGTTCTGTAGTTCTCATTGTAGAGGACTTTCACCTCTTTTGTGAGATTGATTCCCAAGTATTTTATTTTTTTCGAGGCTATTGTGAATGGGGTAGTTTTCCTAATTATTCTTTCCAAAGATTCATCACTTATGTATAAAAATGCCTAGATTTATGTGCATTGTTCTTATATTCCACTACTTTACTGAATTCACTTATGAGTTCTAAAAGTTTTGTTGTGGAATTTCCTGGTTGCTCTAAGTATATAATCATATCATTGGCAAATAGGGATAGTTTGAGTTCTTCTTTTCCTATTCCTATCCCTTTAATTTCTTTGGTCTGTATAATTGCTCTGGCTAGAGTTTCAAGGACAATATTGAATAGAAGTGGTGAAAGTGAGCATCCCTGTCTTGTTCCAGTTTTTAGGGGGAATGCTTTCAGGTTTCCACCATTTAGAATAATATTAGCCATGGGCTTAGCATAGATGGTCTTTACAATGTTAAGGAATGTTCCCACTATCCTTATTTTTTCTAGTGTTTTGAGCATGAAGGGGTGCTGTTTTTTATCAAAAGCTTTTTCGGCATCTATTGAAATAATCATGTGATTCTTGACTTTAAGTCTATTTATATGGTAAATTATATGTATTGATTTCCTGATGTTGAACCAACTTTTCATCCCTGGGATGAAACCCACTTCATCATGGTGCACTATCTTTTTAATATGTTTTTGTATGCAATTTGCTTAAATTTTGTTTAGAATTTTTGTGTCGATGTTCATTAAGGATATTGGTCTGAAATTTTCTTTCCTCAATGTGTCTCTGTCTGGTTTAGGTATCAGGGTGATATTGGCTTCATAGAATGAGTTTGGGAGGGTTCCCTCCTCTCCTATTTTATGGAATACTTTGAGAAGTAATGAAATGAGCTCTTCTCTAAAGGTTTTGTAGAACTCGGCTGAGAAACCGTCTGGTCCTGAACTTTTCTTTGTTGGTAGGCGTTTGATGACTTCTTCTATTTCATTACTTGAAATTGGTCTATTTAAATTGTGTATGTCCTCCTCGTTCAGTTTAGGCAATTCATATGTCTCTAGAAACCTGTTGATGTCTTCGAAATTTTCTATTTTGTTGGAGTATAGATTTTCAAAATAGCTTCTAATTATGTTTAGTATTTCAATCGTGTCTGTTGTGATATTTCCTTGTTCTTTCCAATATTTAGTGATTTGTGTTTTTTCTCGTCTTCTCTTTGTTAGTGTGGCTAATGGTTTATCAATTTTGTTTATTTTTTCAAAGAACCAACTATTTATTTTGTCAATTTTTTCTATTGTTTCTTTTGTTTCAATTTCATTGATTTCAGCTCTTATTTTAACTATTTCCTGTCTTCTACTACTTTTGGTGTTGGTCTGTTCTTCTTTTTCTAGGGCTTAGTGCTGTAGTGTTAGGTCATTTATTTGTTGAGTTTTACTTCTTTTACTAAATGCGCTCCATGAAATAAATTTTCCTCTAAGTCCTGCTTTCATAGTGTCCCAGGTATTTTGATATGGTGTTTCTTAGTTCTCATTTACCTCTAAGAATTTTAAAATTTTCTTCCTAATATCTTCTGTTATCCGTTTATCATATAATAGCGTATTATTTAATCTCTAGGTGTTGGAGTAGTTTCTGTTTTTTACTCTTTCTTTTATTTCTAACTTCAATCCATTATGATGTGATAGAATATAACGTAGTGTCTCTATCTTCTTGTGTATGCTAACATTAGCTTTCTGGCATAATATAAGGTCTATTTTAAAGAAGGATCCATGTGCTGCTGAGAAGAAAGTGTATTCACTCTTGATTGGATTGTATATTCTATAAATGTCTGTTAAGTCTAAATTATGATTGTGTTACTGAGATCTATGGTTTCTTTGTTCAAATTTGTTTGAAAGATCTGTCCAGTGGTGAGAGAGGCATGTTAAAATCACCTAGTATTATTGTATTATGGTCTATTTGGTTTCTGAAATTGAGAAGGATTTGTTGACATACATGGATGAGCCACTGTTTGGGGCATAGATGTTTATGATTGTTATATCTTGCTGATTTATGCTTCCGTTAAGCAGTATGAAATGTCCTTCTTTATCCCTTCTGACTAACTTTGGCTTGAAGTCCACATTATCTGAAATGAGGATGGATACTCCAGCTTTTTGCTGAGTCCACGTGCATGGTATGTTTTTCCCCATCCTTTCACCTTTCATCTGTGGGTATCTTTTTCTATGAGGTGAGTCTCTTGCAGGCAACATATTGTTGGGACTTTCTTTTTAATCCAATCTGCCAGTCTATGTCTTTTGATTGATGAATTCAGGCTATTAACATTCAGGGTTATTATTGAGATATGATTTGTATTCCCGGTCATTTGGTTCATTTATTTTTATGTTATTTATTTATTTTTTAACATGACTTGTTTCCTCCTTTATTTGACATTTCCTTTAGGATAATTCCTCCCTTTGCTGATTTGCTTCTTTGTTCTTCATCTCTTCCTCATGGAATATTTTGCTGAGAATGTTCTGTAATGCTGGCTCTCTTTTTGTAAATTATTTAGCATTTGTTTATCATAGAAGGATTTTATTTCATCATCAAATTTGAAGGTAAGTTTTGCTGGGTATAAGATTCTTGGGTGGCATCCATTTTCTTTCAGGGCTTGAAAAATGTTGCTCCAGACCCTTTTAGCTTTTAGGGTGGATTGTAAAATCTTCTGATATCTGTATTGGTTTCCCCCTGAATGTTATTCGGTTCTTTTCTCTCACAGTCTTTAAAATTCTGACTCTATTTTGTATGTCAGGTATTTTCATTATAATGTGCCTTGGTGTGGGTCTGTTGTAATTTTGTGTATTTGGAGTTCTATAGGCCTCTTGAACTTGGTTTTGCATTTCATTCTTCAGATTTGGGAAATTTTCTGATATTATTTCATTGAACACATTGTTCATTCCTTTGGTTTATTGTTTCCTTCATTTCAAGGATTTCTGTTTGTTTTTTTTTCAATATCTCTAACTCTTTAATGAAATGATCTTTTGCTTCCTGTATTTGCTCTTTTAACTGTCGATTGGTGTGATCATTCAAGCCTGCATTTGCTCTCTCATCTCATCATTCAATGCCTGAATTTGCTCTTTATCTCATTGTTTGCTTCCCTGATCATTTTAATTATGTACATTCTGAACTCCCTTTCTGTCATTTCTTCTGCCATGCTGTCATTTGATTTTATTAATGTAACATCTAGATTTATTTGGGACATTTTCTTCCCTTGTTTTCTCATATTGTTCAGGTATCAGTGGACCGCTAAGATATTGCAGATTTCCTCTATTGACTTATAATGTCCCTGAAGAGTCCAGTATATCCCCTCTTAGCCTTCAGTAGTCTGTAGTCTTGGAGGAAGTTGATAATGTGGTGCTCCACAAGAAAGCTGCCTCTCTAGGGTTGGTGACCCTCAGGTGGGGTATATTCCCTTATAGTGGGCAGAAGTGCCTCCACTTGTTGACTAATGGTCATCCAAAGGGGAACTCGGCTGCGGGCTGAGGCAAGGCCTGTTTGGACCTGTGTCTCTGGTTTTACCGTCCTTGTGGGAAAACCTCACCTGGCAGGGAAGACTCACCCAGTGGTGTGTCTCGCTGGTCAGTTCCCCTCCTAGAGGTTCCCCTCAATCCACAACTACTGCCTGAACTGGGCTGCCTTCCTCTGCAACGTTCCCAGGGTCTGGACCTACCTCCTGGGCCTGGGAGCCTCACCCTTCGCAGATGAGTTTCCTTAGGCTGCTTCTCCTCAGAGAATATGCCCACATCCTGGAACATTCGCTCCACCCCTAAGTGTGTCTGTGTGTGGCTCTTCCACCAAGAAGCCTCCTAGGTCCTGGGACCCTGCTCTGCACCTAATCACCTGGCTATGCAGCCCCTCCTCTGAGCAGCCACCTGGAGCCCCATACAGTCACTCCAATTCCCAGCGACCCGCCGCATGCCTCTTTTTCCTGACAGCCACCCGGTGTTCCGGTGCAGTCACTAGGAGTCCAAGCAACTCACTGTGCACCTCCTCCTCCTGCCAACTGTCCGTATCCCTGGGCAGTCACTCCAAGTCCAAGTGACCCACCCTGTTCCTCCTCCTCCTCCGGGTAGCCCCCTGGGTGTTCACAAGCAGTCGCTCTGAGTTCAAGTGACCCGCCGCATGCCTCCTCTGGGCAGTTGCCCGGAGCTCTGGTGCAGCCGCTCCGAGACCAAGCGACCCACCGCACTCCTCCTCCAGGCAGCCCCCCAGTGTTCAGGAGCGGTCGCTTTGAGTTTAAAAACTCGCCACTCACCTCCTCCTCTGAGCAGCTGCCCGGAGTTCTGATGCAGTCACTCCGAGTCCAAGCAACATGCTGTGCTCCTCCTCCTCCTACGGGCAGCCCCCTGGTGTTCAGAAGTGGTCTCTCTGAGTCCAAAGAGCTTGCCATGCAGCTCGTCCTCTGGCAACTGCCTGTAGCTCTGGTGCAGTTACTCTGAGTCCAAGCGACCCACTGCACTCCTCCCCCTCCTCCTCTGGGCAGGCCCCAGTGTTCAGGAGCAGTCGATCTGAGTCCAAACAGCTTGCCTCACAGCTCCTCATCTGGCTACCATCTGTAGCTCTGGTGCAGTCACTCTGAGTCCAAGTGACCCGCTGCACTCCTCCTCCTCCTCTGGGCAGCCCCCCCATGTTCAGGAGTGGTTGCTCTGAATCCAAACAGCTCACTGCACAGCACCTCCTCTGGGCACTTCCCAGAGCCCCAGTGGTTGCTCCAAGTCCAAGTGCTGTGCTGAGCGGCCTCCTCTATGATGCTCCCAGTTGTCCAAGTTCACTTCTCCAGCGGGGGGAGGGGTGTCTCATTGAGCAATTCTACTTCACAAAGTTCCCTGCGTTCTGGGACTATGGCCCCATCCGGGATGCCTCCCCAATGGGAGAGACTCACCTGGCAGCTTTGAGTTGGTCCCAAGTATGTCACTATCTCCTCTTTTGAATCCTGAGTCCTGGAGCAACATGAAATGCAGCCACCCTCTAGTCCGCCATCTTGAAAACCCCCCAATAATTCTTAAATTTGGTCTTTTCATGATATCCCATAATTCTTGCAGATTCTGTTCATGATTTCTTACTATCTTCTCTTTTGGTCCACTTTGTTTTCAAGATTAAATATTTGTCTTCATTGTCTGAGGTTCTGTCTTCCAGGTGTTTTATCCTATTGGTTATGCTTTCTATGGATTTCTTAATTTGGCTTATTGTTTCCTTCATTTCAAGGATTTCTGTGTGGTTTTTTTTTCAGCATCTTTAACTCTTTATTGAAATGATCTTTTGCTTCCTGTATTTGCTCTTTTAACTGTTGAGTGGTGCAATAATACAAAGCCTACATTTTCCCTTTCATCTCATCATTTGCTTCTCTGATCATTTTAATTACGTACATTCTGAACTCCCGCTCTGAAATTTCTTCTGCCATGCTGTCATTGGATTTTATTGCTATACCATCCAGGTTTGTTTGGGACATTTTATTCCCTGGTTTTCTCATATTGCTCAGGTGTCTACCCCTCTAGTAGTGAAACTCTGAGATATTGCAGATTTTCTCTATCGACTACTATTGTCTATGTATTTTTCCAATAACTCCTCTCAGCACTCAATATCCTGAAGCCTTGGAAGAATTTGATAATGCAGTGCTCCACTAGGAAGCTGCCCCTCTAGGGGTGGTGGTCTTCAGGTTGGGTATATTCCCCATCAGTGGGCAGAGGTGCCTCCACTTGTTGACTGATGGCCAGCCAAAGGGGGACTAGACTGCAGACTGGGGCACGTCTCTTCTGGGCCTGTGTCTCTGAATCTACTGCCCTGGTGGGAAAGCCTCACCCAGCGGGGAAGACCCCCCATTGGGGAAGTTTTGCTGGGCAGCTCTCCTCTGAGAAGTTCCCTTCAGTCCAGAACTACCACCTGGACTGGGAAGCCCTCCTCTGTGATTTTTCCCAGGTGTCCTGACCTACCACCTGGCCTGCAGAGCCTGGCCCTGTGAGGGACTCCCTCACTGAGCAGCCCTCTGCTATGTTCCCTGGGGACTGGAGCTACCACCTGGGCCTCATACCCTCACTCTGCATTGAAGTCTCTTGCTGTGAGGCCCTCCTCTGCAATGATCCCAGTTGACTGGGTTCTCAACTCCAGCACGGGAGTCTCACTGGGACACTCTTCTCCACAAATTTCCCTGAGTTTTGGGACTTCTGCCCCATCTGGGTAGCCTGACAAATGTGAGAGACTCACCCAGTGGCTCTGAGTTGGTTGAGTCTCTCAATACCTCCTCTTCTTGACTCCTGGGTCTTGTCAAAGGTCCTCTAGTCTCCTGTAGGTGTCTCAGGAAGGGAGTTACCATTCTAATGATGATGGTCATGCCCTCAGGAATAATTCAAAATGCCTGCACCAGCCTATAAAGAAGCCTCTGGATATCTCTGCAATGCAGGCAACCCTGCTCATCTGCAGGCTTGCTCCGCAATGGCTACAGACCTCAGCATGGTGGTTGGACAGCATGGTGGTATGGCACCATACAGACTCAGTGATGGTGTCTGTCTTCAGCCTGGTGGTTGGGCGGGTTGACTGCCTGCTTCCTACTCTTATGGGGCACAACTTAAGAACACACCAATCACCACTGAGAAGTCCAAATTTGAAAGTCTTTATTAAGCCAGCCGGCTGACTGTCTCACACAATGCCCCAAAAAATGGCTATTGGGAGAACAACCCCGACCACAAGGTTTGTAGGGGTTCTTATACCAAAAATCAAATTAATCATAAGTGTCTGTTGCTATGATTTGAAATTACACATTAACATCATGAGATCATCTACAGAGGGGGAAGTGGGTCAAAATGACCCTTACCTAGGTACAAACTAAATGGTTACTAACATCCACACAATCACTGTTCACGTGGTACATTGTTTAGGAGCAATCAAAAGAGAGCAATTCTTTACTACATAGGAGTTGCCATTGTATATTACTAAATATGTTTCACCAAGTAACTGATGATGAGTACAGAGGCAGGGTGTTCCCATGGGAGAAGCTTATTTCCTACATAACATGGAGTCTCAGAGCAAAATGGAGTCTGTTTAGTCATTTCCCTTTTATAGTCTCGCCTATAACATTCTCATGGAGCCAGATCTGTCAGCCCATCACATTCCCCACTGGTGTTTTGTACATAATCAAATCACTGATTTATTAGTAGTGCATAGGTTATTGTAGTGAGTGTCCAACACCATTAGCTTAACAGACTGGATTCTATCTCTAACATATTTAGTTGAACAGGCCTGATTAAAAGTTCCAACTAACTATGATGAGAGGTACCTGAGAGGTTAGTATAGAAGCAATAGATTTCCCTTAAGGCCATACATATTTTTTTATTTTAAAAACAGCAAATTTAACCCTCTTTTGTTTTGTAAAACTACCTCAGCAGGTGAATCAAGGAAATTTTTCAGTGGTTTACAGAGTTTTTTACCTCACTAAAGTCCAAATCTATTTGTCTACTTAATGTTTTGAAATTCTGGTTTCCAGTAATCAGAGCAGTTTTTCTACAGTTGTGGAGCCTGCTATGCCCTATTCCCACTAGGAGGGGAACTAAGTCAGGGGCCACTTCTTTAGATATTAGTCCCATATATTTTTCCTTCCCTCTTTATCATAATACTACACCTGGGGAACGATGTGAACAGTAACACAGAATTTATCCCATTTGGTAATCTCAAAAAGTTGAAGGGCTAAGCATGGAGTTACTCCTGACATAGTCCAAGCAAGAGAAAAAACACGATTAACATTTTTTCAGTCTTATCTTTAGATGGTGATTGTGGTCTCTGAGGGCTGTCCATTTTTCTGTTGTCTTGACTCATGTGATGAGCCCATATTGTGAGTAAGGTCCTTCCATTTCAGCCAGGTGTTAGTCCTTTCTGGAACAATTTGATGTAGACATAGTCTTCTGACTGAAATGGGTGTTGGAAATCAGTAGTCTCTTGGGGCTGGTTCTTTCATAAGTTGAACCTGTTAGAGAGACTTAACAACAGGTTAGAACAGGAGCAGGTTCTTAGCAAGGGTGGAGGAAGGACTCTGAAAACATTAACCTTTTAATTTCTCAGAGGTCATTTGCCTCCAACTTTCTGGACCCAAACTGGCCCTTATTTTTGTGATTTAACCCAATTTACCTATCTATATTGACTGTCTTTTAAAATTATTATTATTACCCCTCTAATTTTAGAAACTTTTTACTGCTGTAAGGGAAAAGGGCAATGACCACTCTTGCTGCTTAAAGCTGAGAGGGGGCAATGTGGGGTGAGGCAAGCAGTAAAAAGTTCCCTTTTAGAAGTTGGATCTCTCTAAGGGTAAAATTCTTGTTTTATAAAAGAAACAAAAAACCATGAGTACAAAATAAATAGCATCTGGAACATATCAATGAATACTATGAAGCTGATAGAAATTAATAATCTCTTACCAGGAGGTGGAAGAGCTGAGATGTTGTTTACATAAAAAGGCCTAACAAAGTCTAACAAGGCTGCAGAGGATAAGGCCTTAATTGTAAATCTTAACACTGTTGGAGTTATCAGAAATGTAAACACAACATTTAGTTAAGTTCCTGTCATTTGATTTTTGTAAAATATCTTTTTATTGGCATGATCTCTTTTTTTAGTAGAGATCCCTTTATTTTTGTTACTTAGGGTTAGAGAATCATACTAGCAAACATGATTAAGTCTACCTATATCAGAGGTTAAGAGGATCTGCAGACCTTAAACTGACTAAAAACCTATAAGCCTGGCAGTTTCTCTTGATAGTTTTCAGGCATTTCTGTCTAAGAATCTTTTTGTTACCTCCAGTTTTATTTATTTTGGGGCTAACACAAGTGTGCATCTTAAGTTACATGAAAATAACTCTTGTTTTGTTTTTAAAATGTCCAGGAATGACTGTGTTTTGGTTTTAACTGTTTTGCTAGGTATTTAAGCTCAAGCTTGTCAAATTGACCTTGTTTCTATCTGCTCTTAAGAGTCAGTTGAGTTCCCACAGGGGTCACTCTTGGGGAACTTAAGAGCAACTTCTTAGCTCCTTTAGTGCCATTCATTAGGTAGGGTCTCCTTGATGAGGTGGCTTCCTTTGGAAGCATTAGGGATGGCTCCCTTTCCCAAGGACTCTCCTCTGCAGCAGATGCACTGATTGACTTCTCATCCTCTAGTGGTCACATCAGTCTCCCTGATCAGAAGGTTGTGTGGCCCAGAGTTGTAAAGCTCCTTAGAGAAGTTCTCTTGTTCCCTAGGTTTAGGCTGACTCTGAGGGCAAGAGCCAAATATTGATTCTCTTGACCCATTTATTTTAATCTTAATCATTAGGTTTTGATCTTAAACATCCAGCAAGTCAGTTTCACTGGTCATACAGTAAGAGTGCTGGGTTTTAACTTTAATGTCTATGACTTTGTAGTTATTTACCAACTTTTATTAAACTGGGGTCTATATTATCTGTCCTTTAGATGATGGCTTATTATCACAAATTAATTTAAATTGTTCTTGAAGCATTACCTCTGTAAAACATTAATCCATCAACAGTTACAGAGTTTACAAGGAAAATACAAAACAGAATTCAAAGAAAGATGAGAGAGCTTTTAGCTTTCCTTTTGTGTAGTAAAGTGGCAAAATGTTTTCCTGTTTCATGATATTAACTTTTAAACAGATCAGATTCTCATTATCTTTTAGAAATACATTTACATTTTTATCCCAGTGAAGAAGGTAGCATAAGTTTCAGGTCCAGTTACAGAACACTAAATGATATAAATAAATCCCCAATAAAATTTCTTAATTTGATAAGATTAAAATTGCCATTACAACTTTAGATGGAGAACACCAGCTTGATAAAATGTTCTTTTAAACCTTTTAAAGACTTGTATACCTGGAAGATATGAACACATTTAATATATGAATAAGAATAATAGAATCACAATTACATTGATGTTTTTATATTAACCATGTTTAACATTTAAAGAAAATTTAGACTTTGTAATGTAGTACAACACTCTAACAGTTGCTGTTTAACCAGAGTTGTACAAACCCCCAATTTTAAGACTAGTTGCTCTAGAGAATAAAACATAACAAATACAATATTAAGAGTAAATTAATGCTTCAGAATGCTTATTGGCCATTTTAGCATATAGACTGAAATTTGGTTTATATCAATACATTAATATTTGACCTTAGGAAAAACCTTGAATAGTTTTAACTGTTGTGTTACTTACATATACACATAAACCTTTTAAATTTACTCTTAATTAACATTTTTAATCACTTAGACACTCTTGTTGTATTACAGCCTTATTTTATCACAAAAAGACTTTTATCTAGAAACATCTTTATTAAATATATTTTATATCTAAAACCTTGTTTTATTCTGTTGATCCCCTTTATTAACATTTGTATTTTGAAAAAAACTCTTATAAATTTCTGAATTCAGATAAATTACTCCATTTAAATACAGTTGAAACTTTTGGACCCTTTATATAGAATAATACCTGTTAAGACTTTTAGTAATCATGTTTTTGGTGATAACATAAAGTAAATTTAAACCCTTTTTTTATTTACCAATTTATGAAAACACCAAACATGTTTTAAGTGTGTTACCTTGTGGAATTTAAGGAGTTGAGAGTACTTGATGTTATATTTAACAGTTAGCATTTTAACTTTTTAAACCAATCATATGTCTCAAACAAACACAACCATGATCCATTCCATATGTTAAATCTAATTTAGTTATTTTTTTAAAAAGCAAGATATCATAAAATTGTATTGAGCCATATCAGTCATTTATTTCCTGTTGAAGAAAAACCTAGAAACAATGGATATTAGACATTTTATAAAATTAACATTTTATTTATTTTTTGACCAACTGGAAACAAAACTGTGTTAGTAACTTGAAAGCCATACTTTTGTTTACTCAATTTAAAAACCTTTGAAATCTTGTGAATCAAAAATATTTGGATCTATTTTTTAAATTTTTAATTTATGGGCTCACATGTCAATTTTGGTACTAAATGTATGTAGACATGACAATACACCAGTGTACACATACATAAAATAAACGGATGGACAAAGGCCTTATAACTTATTTTTAAACCCATTAGATTGAGAGTTAACCCTTGTAAACTGGCCTCTGAATGAAACAGAGCATTAAGAAAAATTTATATTTGGATAAAATAGGTCTGATTAAAAATTAACCTAGGTGCACCTGATCAAAATTATGAACTCAAAAACAATAGAATTTTAAAAGTCTTTTTGGCCTCCATCCTGAGATGAAAAAGAATTAAGAGAATATAGACAAGGTTATGCCCTATCCCTTCCTGAAGGAGTTTCCGGAAGAGACAACAAGGGAGCTGCTTCCATTGGTCTCTTTGGGAGAGCCCCCTCAGGTTGGGGTCTTGTTCTAAACTGGTTTTCCTGGTCTCTTGGATAGCAGCCATCAAAATTTTAGCCTGGCATTTTGGTGGACCAAGTCCAATAGTTGGAAGTTCTTATTGGCAGCTGTTTACATTTTAATGTAAGCTTCAGCAAACATAGCTAAAAACATTTTTAGCCATTTTTTATCCAAATTTGACTATAAAACATTTGATCAAGATGTTCAGGTTGCCCAAAGACAATTTTGTGGACCCCTGAGGGGCCATCTGACCTCTAAAGGTGGTCATTCTCTCTCACAGAATTTCGAGAGAGAAAAGACATTGCAGCGGGTTCTGTAGTCACTGACTCTCTTATGGAATTCCTGGAAATTAGTTAACATGCACTGGAGGGGATTACATGACTGACATGAAGGAGACTGACCCATGCTTATGCTTAAAGGCAACAAAAAAACAGAGATGGACAAACAAACACAGAACAGATAAAACACCAAAGACACAGACAAGTGGCCACTCCAGATTCCAGACCAGAGGAACTGAGCAATGTCTTGCCAGTCCTGGACTCAGGAAGTAATGCTGCATCCAGCCTTCCTCAGAGTCCCCAGATGTGGGTCCACCAGAAGCAGACTTACTGGTCCCCAGGGGTGCAGAAACAGGTGACTCTCTTTCTGAGAACTTAGTTCAGTCCTGGGGCGGGGCTCCACAAACCGTGCAGCCTGGACTGAGTAACATCTCTCAGAGGCCTTCCCCTAGGAGCAGCGTTGTGGCCTCTCCCCTCCCCAGGAGTTTCCAGGTCAGTGGTGAGCGGTGGTTACCCACCAGGCAGTGAGGATCTCGCTGGAGCCTCCAAATGTTATGGGGCACAACTTAAGAACAGACCGATCACCACTGAGAAGTCCAAATTTGAGAGTCTTTATTAAGCCGGCCAACTGGCTGTCTCACACAATGCCCCAAAAAATGGCTATTGGGAGAACAGCCCTGACCACAGGGTTGTAGGGGTTCTTATACCAAAAATCAAATTAATCATAAGTGTCTGTTGCTATGATTTGAAATTACACATTAACATCATGAGATCATCTACAGAGGGGGAAGTGGGTCAAAATGACCCTTACCTAGGTACAAACTAAATGGTTACTAACATCCACACAATCACTGTTCACGTGGTACATTGTTTAGGAGCAATCAAAAGAGAGCAATTCTTTACTACATAGGAGTTGCCATTGTATATTATTAAATATGTTTCACCAAGTAACTGATGATGAGTACAGAGGCAGGGTGTTCCCATGGGAGAAGCTTATTTCCTACATAACATGGAGTCTCAGAGCAAAATGGAGTCTGTTTAGTCATTTCCCTTATAGTCTGGCCTATAACATTCTCATGGAACCAGATCTGTCAGCCCATCACACTAGCTCTGCAAGGCAGGTAGGTTGGGTGCCTGCCCGCTACCTTCATGATGTATGCAGCCTGACTCACCCACTAACTTGCTCCATGACTCTGTAAATGTCTTTTATCAACTCTTGAAGATCAATCCAAAACATATTTACCACTTTTAGAGATTTTATGTTGCATTGGGAAAACATTTATACATTTCATCCATTCAGGATAGGTGTTAAATTTTATTGCAGAACAAATACAATTAAGGCAGTAAGATATTGATGGATATTTCATGGAAATGACTGGTTTTATTAGAAAGTCCAATTTTAATAACTGTTTGAACATATAATCTTAAGTTCCAAAACTAGTATGATTAGTTGGCCTTGGTAATCCCTATGCTGTTTTTTTCCTCAAAAGTTACCTTTAAGTAGCTATCATGGGACCAGGATAAATAGGGAATTTCCCATTGTCGCCAGTATTATTAAATCCAGTAGCATGAACAGATGTAATACATTTATCTGTAAAATCTCCCACCATATGAATATCATTAGTATTAGTATATTAGAATGGATTCCCCAGTCCATACTGATGGTTGTATTAAAGATGGATCTGGAAAATAGGCCTAATAGGTTTCCCCAAGAATTCCACTTATCTGACAGCTCAGTATAACTAGCATGACCAAAAACATTGTGGTTGGAGACTTAAGAACTCCTCATTGTTGAACCATTCCTTTGGCCTGAAGTGTCAGGTCCTTCAGTTGTCTCCATGATGACAGGTTGGTGGTTTTTGGAAATATACAAATATAGATACCTTCTACCCTATAGTAGTATAAAATCTGGTGCATTATATTTCTCCATGTGTCACTCAACAGCCATGAGATTTTTAATATCAAAATCTAAAAAATTTTTTTGAAAAAGTTTTGTGAGATTTAGTGTGCTGATATAGGAGTCTGTTTCCCCTTTTTTATTTTTTAAAATTGTAGAGGAAAAAAGTTGATATAAGTTGGAATATCATTAGCCTTAAACTGTAGACCTAGTGGCCTAGTATCGTACAACTATTCAAACCATAAGATGTGACTTAATAAATATTTTTATTATTTCTCCAAGAAAATTATTAAAAGTTACCTATTATTAAAGTCAATGTTATTGAGTTGAAGAGGACATTACAGTAAAAGAAGTCCTAGTTTTTACCAAATGTATGATTTGTTTTTTGTCTCTAGTAGTGGGCTGAGCAACAAAGTTATAAAATGGATTCAGTATAAATATTGAAAGTCAGTTTTATGACTTATTTGTCTTATAGGCAATGGCCTTATTATCTTAAATTAACTTAAGTTGTTATACTATAATTGGTATTTTCAAATATTATTTGGTGGAATGTGAATTGGTGGTATCTTTCAGGACAGTGTTCCAATAAGGTATTCAAAAACCTTATAATTTCAAGTCATTGATCTAGCAATCACATTTGAATGGATTAATTAATATTTTTATGCATAAAGATACAGATGTATGAATATTCTTAGAAACTTTGTTTTTAAGTAGCAAAAATAATTTAAATGTCCAATATAGGGTTTTGGGATAAATAAACTATATGATAAAAAGGGCATTAAAAGTAATATTGTAAAAGAATATTATGTGCAATTTAAAATGATTTTACAAGTTTTAAAAATAACATGATTCTATATGTATAAAATAGGTATATCTGTAAGTATATGTATGAAACAGTGAAGAAAGTTATGTAGTAAATGTTAATAGTAGTTATTTGTGAATAGTAGAATTTTAAGAGATTCTTATGTATAATTAATTTTTCTTAAGCGGGTCTTGACAAAATTTAAGTAAGGTATTTTAATTTTGAAACCAATTTTAGTTTCTTATATGAATATTATTTCATAAATTTTCTATACACAATTTTTGGATTGGTATAAATTGAGTAGCATAATTTAATATTTTAGCTGAAACATGAAACAGACAAGTTAAGAGAGCTTTTATTCCCTCTTGGTTGAAGGTGTCAAAATATTTTTGTATCTTATATTGCTAATCTTTAAATAAACTAGAGTCTCTTAATTGTCTTTAGAAATGTAGTTAACTTTACTTCTCAGTGCAATGAGTAACAAAAATTTCATAACATTTATTTAATTGTAAAATATTAAATGATATAATTAAATTTAAATTAATTTGTTGCTATATTTAAGTTTGTAAGAGTCCATTATTGTAGAATATTTTAGTTTGGAGAGCATCACCTTAGTAAAATGTCTTTTCAAATATACTTTAAAGATTTCTTTATTTGGGAAACAAAGATATAATTAACAAGTTAGTAATAATCATCATAGTTGATTGAAACACAGTCATTGATGTTTTTATATTAACCAAATTCAGTTTTATACAGAAATTTTAAATCTGGAATGTAAGATGGTATTTTAAAATAACAGCTATTGTTTAACCAAAATTGTGTAAATCTTAATTTCTTTAAAATTAGGTCTTCTAAATAATAAAACTTAGCAGTCATAAGACATTATTTTATTGGAATGAGAGTATATTGTTTTAATTATTGCCCTTTCTTTATCCTTTGAAATTTTGGACATTCTTTATATCAACCAAACTAAAAACAAATCTAATGTTTAAATATACTTTACTTGAGTATCTTATATTTTTATATTTAAGTACATGATATTTTAGCATCCAATCAATGATTTTTTAGCATTTCATCCTTTTAAATCAGCAAGTATCTCCTGTAACAGACATAGATAATTAATCTCATTTACTTTAAATTTAACTTACTTATTCTTAATTGTAAAAGTCAAAACATCAAACAAATGTGAATATCAGTATTTATCATGTCTTTACTGATGAAGAAAATTGTTAGAAGAAGATGGATATAGCTTTTGAATATTATAGGAATTAGCAATTTTATTATTTGACCAACTGGAAAATGTAAATTAATAATTATAAAAAAAGTATTTCTCTTTGTTTACCCAATTTAAATTAAACCTTATAAGTCATGTGAATTAAAGTTATTTGGATCCATTTTATTATTTTAATTTTAAATTGTGAGCATGCTCATTGAACTGTAGTAAATTTGGATATCAAGGAAATAAAACCATTGTGTGCACACATTTGTAAATCAGTGAAATTTTAAAAAAGAAAAATTTTTATAATTTTCTGTAAGTGGAGCTCCACAGTATGAACAAATATTTACCACAGCTTTGATTTACAAAGCAAAATAATAATAATAATAATAATAATAATAATAATCCATTAAAAAGTATAATTAGAGCATCTTTTATTAACTTTAGAATTTTTCTCACTTAACTTTGGCTAGAGATAATCTGTTAGAAAATGAAAGAAAGCTCTGGTGAAAACTGAACTGCAGCTTGTTAACAGAGAGACAACACGGCACTACAGTTAGCCAAGATAAGTAAAGATACTTATTTTATTTATTTTATTTTTTCCAGCAAGTTGATAATCAGGGAATAGAAGGCTGTGGCTAAGATTTTAATATCCTTTTCTTCTCCTACTGTAGAATTAAGTGCAATTAGCTTTCAAGCCCAGGGGAGCAGGGAGGGGGGGCTAGAAATGAGTCCCAGAAGACCATGCAGTTCCGCCATGTTTTTAGATTCCTTATTGCCCATGTCATGGTGCCTCCACTCAAGGCACCATTTCTCCTCTTATCTTGGTGGCCTGACCCTGAGGGGTTCTGCCTGGGCAGGAACCAGTCATGCTTTCTAGGAGCAGGCAGCATTCTGTGAGCTTTCCCTGTAGCACCAGAGAGAGTCCTCTCTGCCACCTCCCATACTCCCCACCCAGGAGAGAAACCATGCCATTTCTGCAGGTGGGAAGCCGTGGTGGGAACACACATATTTAAACTATGAAACCTGGTCAATGAATTTCCCCTTCTTTTGGCTTAACGTGTTCCCTATAGACAAAGAGGTCCTAGAAGATGGACATTCCTGCCTACTAGGTCTAAAACTTTTACCAGCATTTCTAAGTCCCATGATCAAATCTAACCTAAGTCCACAACCCAATATCTTGGTCCAAATACTAGGAAGTCTCTATTAAAGTTCAGATTCTTTCTACATTTTAAATTGTGCTCCTAGGCATGTTAGCTGAAATACAACCTGTATGCAGTTCCTTGCCTAGTTTTTCCTAATTATGTAAATCAAGTGATTCTTCCTCAGAAAACTACAGACAAACTTCATGAATTGCCTCTAAGAATTTAGCAAGATGGTCTCATTTTACAGACTTTCCCCTATTTTATGATCGTTTTCAAGATAGATAAGTAGATTTCCTTCTCTGTAGAGAGTGAATTCCCCATGCTTAATTTCATGCAATGAAAAATTCCTCTCTCTCTTTCTCTCAATAAGCTATTCATATGTGCATGCTTTCCACGAGAGAGGGCCAACGCCCACCTGTTATCTACTTCTGAATTCCTCTTGAACTGTCCCTGTCAAGGCACCAGTTATTGCTGCATGTCCCACATGGGCAAGGAAAAGTCTTCCTGTCAGAGGGATGGACTGGCTGTGACCTAATTGCTAAGACATTTATTTAATAAAAAAATCACAAGAATCAGAATTATCTTTAGAATGGGGGCATGCTGGGTTGAGCCATTCATAAGGGTCTTGCTCTAACAAAAATTGAGAAGCCCACGTTTTCTTTATTTATAGCAGTACAGATTAAAGGGGACCAGTAGGGACTCCTTCCATGAGAAAGAGGATGGGGTGGAGTTAAGCAAGCCATTTTGTTTTAGCAGGTCATTGGCACATCTAGGGCCTGCAAATTCTGGCAGTGAACCACTGAACAGAAACCACATACTCCAGGAAATCTGGAACAATTTCTCATGCTTGTCAGTTTCTGAGAGCCAGGTTCCTGTGTCTGATAGCTCAACCAAACCTGACCATTGATGGTAATCTGCAAAATTCTTTAGAAGTGGTGGTGGATATATTTTGGATTGGTCCCCAAGAATTGACATAAGACAGCTGTGCCAGAATTCCATGTGTTGTGGGGCACAACTTAAGAACAGACCAATCACCACTGAGAAGTCCAAATTTGAGAGTCTTTATTAGCTGGCTGTCTGACTGTCTCACACAATGCCCCAAAAATGACTATTGGGAGAACAACCCTGACCATAGTGTTTCAGGGGTTTTATACCATAAGTCAGTACATCAATCATAAATGCCTATTGCTATGTTTGAAAACTACAACCTGACACCATGGGATCTGAAATCACAAGCAGAAGGGGAAGTGATGAAAATGACCTTACTTAGGTACAAATTGAAGAATGGTTACTAACATCTACACAATCACTGTTGACATCATTGTTGACATGGTACATTGTATAGGAAAAATAAGAATCAAAAAGAGAACAATCTTTCATTATACAAGAATTGCCATTTTGTGTTGCCAAACATGTCATGCTAAGTAACTAATGATGGGTACAGAGGTGGGGTGTTCCCATGGAAGATGCTCAGCAAATGTTGATGGGTACAGAGGCAGAATGTTCCCATGGGAGAAGTATTTCCTACTTAACATGGATTCTCAAGGTAATATGGAGTCTGTTTAGTCATTGCCCCTATAGCCTGGTCTATAACTTCTGCATGGAGTCAAATCTGTCAGCCCATCACATTCCCCACTGGTTTTATGTACATAATCAAATCATTCATTCATTATTAGTGTAGAGGTGATTGCAGTGGGTGCATAACAATTAATTCAACAGATTGGATTCTATCTCTAACATATTTAGTTAAATAGTTTATCATGCACGGCCTGATTAAAAGCCCCAGCATAACTAGGATGACAGGTCCCACCATTTTGGTTATTAGAGTAGTTAACCAGGGGTACCAAGAGAACAGATTTGGTACCATTTCCCTCAGGTTTTTAACCTGTTTTGTTTTTAAATGTCCAGGAATCACTGTGCTTTTGTTTTAACTGCTTTTTCTAGGTGTTTAAGATCAAGCTGGTCAAATTGATCTTGCTCCTATCTGTTGTTAAGAGTTAGCTGAGTTCCCTTGGGGGTGACTCTTAGGGAACTTGTGAGAAGTCTTTTAACTCTGCTAATGCCATCCGCTCTAGGCTGGGTTCAAGGTCTTGCTGGCCATGTGGATTCCCTTGAAAGCATCAGGGATGTCTCCCCTTTCTAATGATTCTCCTCTTTTGCAGGATATAAACAGGATGTACACAGATTGGCTTTCTTTTTGGGTCTCAGTAATTTCCCTAATCAGGAGGTCAGTGACGCAGAAGTGCAAAACCCTTCCCCTTGTTCCCTGGATTCAAGTCAACTTAAGGGCAAGAGTCAAATTTGGTTTTCTTGATCCTTTTCTCTTTTTAAATTTTTTTTAATTTATTTTATTTATTGTAAACAAATGGGCTACAAATTGTTTCTCTGTACATGTAGTAGAGGCTTACCATTTGTGTAATCATATGTTTACATAGGGTAATGTTTATTTATTTTTTTCTTCCCCCGAAGCCTCCAACCCCTCTTTTCCCTCTCTACAGTCCCTCCTTCCTCCAATATTGCCTCCTTCCCACCCCCCATTATGTATCATCATCCACTTATCATCATTCATCCTTTGATTTTTTTGAGATTGGCTTATTTCACTTAGCATGATATTCTCCATTTTATCCATTTACCACCAAATGCCATAATTTTATTATTCTTTATGACTGGGTAACATTCCATTGTATACATATACCACAGTTTCTTTATCCATTCATCAATTGAGGGGCATCTAAGTTGGTTCAACAATCTGGCTATTGTGAATTGAGCAGCTATGAACATTGATGTGGCTGCATCACCGTACTATGCTGATTTTAAGTCCTTTGGGTATAGGCCGAGGAGTAGGATAGCTGGGTCAAAAGGAGGTTCCAGTCCAAGATTTCTAAGGAAAGTCCACATTGATTTCCAGAGTGGCTGCACTAATTTGCAACCTCACCAGCAGTGTATGAGTGGATCTTTTTCCCCACATCCTCTTCAACACCTGTTGTTGCTTGTATTCCTTGATAACCGCCATTCCAATTGGGGTGAGATGGAATCTTAGGGTACTTTTGATTTGCATTTCTCTTATTACTAAAGATGTTGAACATTTTTTTATATATCTGTCGATTGCTTATAGATCTTCTTCTGTGAAGTGTCTGTTCCTTTCCTTCTTCCATTGTTGATTGGGTTATTGTATTCTTGGTGTAGAGTTTTTTGAGTTCTTTATATAATCTGGAAATTAGTGCTTTATCTGAAGTATGAGTGGCAAAGATTTTCTCCCACTCTGTAGGCTCTCTCTTCACATTGCTGACAGTTTCCTTTGCTGAGAGAAAGCTATTTAGTTTGAATCTATCACAGTTATTGATTCTTGCTTTTATTTCTTGTGCTATGTGACTCCTGTTAAGGAAGTCTGAACCTAATTTGAAATGTTGAAGATTTGGAACTATTTTTTCTTCTATAAGATGCAGGGTCTCTGGTCTGATCCAAAGTCATCGATCCATTTTGAGTTGACTTTTGTGCAGGGCAAGAGATATGGGTATAGTTTCATTCTGCTGCATTTGGATTTCCAGTTTTCCTAGCACCATTTGTTGAAGAGGCTATCTGTTCTCTATTGCACATTTTTGACACCTTTGTCTAGTATGAGAAAAACGTATTTATTAGGGTTTGTCTGTGCCCTCTATTCTGTACTATTGATCTACCTATTTTGGTGCCAAAACCATGCCATTTTTGTTACTATTACTTTGTAGTATAATTGAATGTCTGGTATTGAGATACCCCCTGCTTTGCTCTTCTTGCTAAGGACTGTTTTAGCTATTCTAGGTTTCTTATTCTTCCAATGAGTTTCATGATTGCTTGCTCTATATATGTAAGGTACATCATTGGGATTTTAATTGGAATTGCATTGAATCTGTATACCACATTTCGCAGTATAGCCATTTTGACAATATTAATTCTGCCTATCCAAGAACATGGGTGATCTTTCCATCTTCTAAGGTTTTCTTTAATTTCTTTCTTTAGTGTTCTGTATTTCTCATTGTAGAGGACTTTCACATCTTTTGCTAGATTGATTCCCAAGCATTTTACTTTTTTGAAGCTATTGTGAATGGAGCAGTTTTCTCAACTTCGCTTTCTGAGGATTCATCACTTATGTATAAAAATGTATAAGATTTATGAGTATTGATCTTATATCCTGCTATTTTACTGAATTCACCTATGAGTTCTAAAAGTTTTCTGGTGGACTTTCCTAAATGTATAATCATGTCAACAGCAAATAGGGATAGTTTGAGTTCTTCTTTTCCTATTCATATCCCTTTAATTTCCTTGGTCTGACTAATTGTTCTGGATAGAGTTTCAAGGACAATGTTGAATAGAAGTGGAAGAGGGCATCCCTGCCTTGTTCTAGTTTTTAGGGGGAATGCTATCAGTTTTTCATCATTTAGAATGATATTGGCCATGGACTTAGCATAGATGACCTTTACAATGTTAAGGAATGTTCCCACTATCCCTATTTCTTCTAGTGTTTTCAGCATGAAGGGGTGTCACATTTTATCGAATGTTTTTTCTGCATCTATCAAAATAATCATGTAATTCTTGACTTTAAGTCTGTTGATATGGTGAATTACGTGTATTGATTTCCTGATGTTGAACCAATCTTGCATCCCTGGGATGAAACCCACTTCATCATGGTGCACTATCTTTTTAATATGTTTTTATATGCAATTTGCTAAAATTTTGTTGAGAATTTTTGTGTCGATGTTCATTAAGGATATTTGTCTGAAATTTTCCTTTCCTCGATGTGTCTCTGTCTGGTTTAGGTATCAGGGTGATATTGGCTTCATAGAAAGAGTTTGGGAGGGTTCCTTCCTCTTCTAATTCATGAAATACTTTGAGAACTATTGGTTGAGCTCTTCTTTGATGGTTTTGTAGATCACATCTGGTTGAGAACACATCTGGTCCTGGACTTCTCTTTGTTGGTAGGCTTTTGATGAATTCTTCTATTTCATTACTTGAAATTGATCTATTTAAATTGTGTATGTCCTCCTCATTCAGTTTAGGCAATTCTTATGTCTCTAGAAACCTGTTGATGTCTTTGAGATTTTCTATTTTGTTGGAGTATAGAATTTCATAACAGTTTCCAAATATGTTTTGTATTTCACTAATGTCTGTTGTGATATTACCTTGTTCATTCTGAATTTTAGTAATTTGGGTTTTCTCTCTCCTTCTCTTTGTTAATGTGGCTAAGGGTTTATCAATTTTGTTTATTTTTTCAAAGAACCAACTATTTATTTTGTCAATTTTTTTGATTGTTTCTTTTGTTTCAATTTCATTGATTTCAACTCTGATTTTAACTATTTCCTGTCTTCTACTACTTTTTGTGCTGCACTGTTCTTCTTTTTCTAGGTCTTTGAGCTGTAGTGTTATGTCATTTATTTGTTGCTTTTTCTTCTTTTATTGAATGCACTCCATGAAATAAATTTTCCTCTAAGTCCTGCTTTCATAGTGCCCCAGGGATTTTGATATGATGTATCTTTGTTCTCATTTACCTCTAAGAATTTTTAATTTCCTTCCTAATATCTTCTGTTATCCATTCATCATTCAATAGCATATTTTTTAATCTCCAGGTTTGGAGTAGCTTCTGTTTTTTTTCTGTCATTTATTTCTAATTTCAATCCATTTTATCTGATAGAATACAAGGTAGTATCTCTATCTTCTTGTATTTGCTAACAGTCTCTTTGTGGCATAATATATGGTCTATTCAGAGAAGGATCCATGTGCTGCTGAGAAGAAAGTGTATTCGTTCTTTGTCAGATGGTATATTCTATAAATGTCTGTTAAGTCTAAATTATTGATTGTGTTATTGGGATCTATGGTTTCTTCATTCAATTTTTGTTTGGAAGATCTGTCCAGTGGTGATAGAGCTGTGTTAAAATCACCTAGTATTATTGTGTTGTGGTCTATTTGATTCTTGGAATTGAAAAGGATTTGTTTGACATACACAGATGAGCCAATATTTGGGGCATACATACTTATGATTGTTATGTCTTGCTGATTTATGCTTCCCTTAAGCTGTATGAAATGTCCTTCTTTATCCCTTCTAACTTTGGCTTGATGTCCACATTATCTGATATGAGGATGGATACTCCAGCTTTTTTGCTGAGTCCATGTGCATGATATGTTTCCCCACTTTTTCACCTTTAGTCTGTGGGTATCTCTTTCTATGTGATGAGTTTCTTGCAGGCAGGAAATTGTTGGATCTTTCTTTTTAATCCAATCTGCCAGTTTATGTCTTTTGATTGATTAATTCAGGCCATTAACATTCAGGGTTATTATTGAGATATGATTTGTATTCCCAGCCATTTGGCTCATTTTGGCTTTTTGACATGACTTGGTTTATCCTTTTTTTGGCTATCCCTTTAGGGTAGTTCCTCCCTTTGCTGATTTACATTGTTGTTTTTCATCTCTTCCTCATGAATATTTTGCTAAGAATGTTCTGTAGTACCAGCTTTCTTTTTATAAATTCTTTTAGCTTTTCTTTATCATGGAAGGATTCTATTTCGTCGTCAAATCTGAAGGTAAGTTTTGCTGGGTATAAGATTCTTGGTTGACATTCATTTTCTTCAGAGTTTGAAAAATGTTGTTCCAGGCCAGGCCTTCTAGCTTTAGGGTCTGGATTGAAAAATCTGCTGATATCCTTATCGTTTCCCCCTGAATGTAATTGATTTTTTTTCTTTTGCAGTCTTTAAAATTCTGTCTTTATTTTGTATGTTAGGTATTTCATAATAATGTGCCTTGGTGTGAGTCTGTTGTATTTTGTATATTGGAGTCCTATAAGCCTCTTGTACTTGATTTTCCACTTCATTTTCAGGTTGGGAAATTTTCTGATATTATTTTATTGAATAGAATGTTCGTTCCTTTGGTTTGTTACTCTGTGCCTTCCTGTATCCCAATAATTCTTAAATTTGGCCTTTTCATAATATCCCATAATTCTTGTAGATTCTGTTCATGATTTCTTCCCATCTTCTCTGTTTGGTCCACTTTGTTTCAAGATTAAATATTTTGTCTTCAAAGTCTGAGGTTCTGTCTTCCAGGGTTCTATCCTATTGGCTATGTTTTCTATGGAGTTTTTAATTTGGTTTATTGTTCCCTTCATTTCAAGGATTTCTGTCTGTTTTTTTTATCAGCATCTCTAACTCTTTATAGGAATGATCTTCTGCTTCCCACATTTGCTATTTAACTGTTGAGTGGTGCAATAATTCAAGCCTGCATTTGCTCTTTCATCTCGTCGTTTGCTTCTCTGATCATTTTAATTATGTACATTCAGTACCCTCTTTCTGACATTTCTTCTGCCATACTGTCATTGGATATATTGATGTAGCATTTAGGTTTCTTTGGGATATTTCTTCCCTTGTTTTCTCATATTGCTCAGGTATCTACCCCTCTAGTAGTGAAACTCTGAGATATTGCAGCTTTCCTCTTTTGACTTACAATATCCCTGTAGATTCCAGTAACTCACTTCCTAGCCTTCAGTAGCCTGAAATCTTGGAGGAACTTGATAATGCAGTGCTCCACAAGGAAGCTGTCCCTCTAGGGCTGATGTCCTTTAGGGGGGCATATTCCCTGCTAGTGGGCAGAGGCACGTCCACTTGTTGAACATGGTCCAGCCAAAGGGGGATTAGACTGAGAACTGGGACTTGGCTGGCTGGGCCTGTGTCTCCTGGTTCTAACCATCCTGGTGGGATACCCTTGCCTGGAAGGGAAGACTCAACCAGTGGGGAAATTCACTGGGCAGCTCTTCTCTGAGAATTTACCTTCATTCCAGAACTACCACCAAGGCTGGGCAGCCCTCCTCTGTGACATTCCCTGGGTTCTGGAACTGCAGCCTAGGCCAGGGAGCCTGACCTTGTGCCAAAGCCTTTCACTGGATGGCTCTCCTCCAAGAAGCTGCCTGCAGTCTCATCCTGCTGCCCAGGCATGGACCCTCACTCTGCACCAAAGCCTCTTGCTGGGGTGATCCTCCTCTACTATGCTCCTGGTTGTCAGTGTTCACAGCTCCAGCAGGGGAGTCTCACTAGGCAACTCTACTCCACAAAGTTCCCTGCGTTCCAGGACTACTGCCCCATCCAGAGAGCCTTGCCCAGTGGGGAGAGGCTCACCAGTGGTCCCAATTCTCTCATACCTCCTCTTCTTGAACGCTGAGTCCTGTCAAAGGGTCTCCAGTCTCCTGTAGGTGTCTCAGGAAGGGAGCTGCCCTTCTGATGATGGCCACACCCTCAGGAATAATTCAAAAGGCCTGCACCAGCCTCCAAAGAAACTGGGGAGCCCAGTTGAGGGTGTGCTGAGTCAGCACAGAGGCAAGTGCAGTGTCCCTCAGCAGAAGGAGGGCAGGCAGGCAGGCTCAGTGATGGCATCCAACCTCAGTGTTGGGATCGGGCAGACTGGCTCACTCAGTGATGGTGTCTGACCTCAGTGTGGAGGTGGTCCTTTTATGTTAATTTAAATGTTTAAGTCTTGGTCTTAAACATCCAGCAAACCAGTCTTACCAGTCTTAAAGTAAGAATATTGGTCATCAACTTTAATATTTCTAACTCCATAGTTATTTATCCCTTTCATTTATTTTCTGTCTATAGATGATGGTTTAATAACACAAATTAACTTAGATTGCTTCTTCTTGAGCAGTACCTCTGCAAACATTAACAGGCAATAGTTATGGAGTTAGCAAGGAAAATACAAATGGAATTACCAGGAGTAAAAACATATTTATTTTGTGTAAGAGCTATCTTGAATTTTGACTGAGCTATACATTATAACCCCTATTTGAGATCATAGTTATTGGCATCAGCTGGTGCCAATATTCTGCCCTCCCACACATGCACACAGTTTTACAATCCAGATTGTCAGTCTGCAAACATTCTCATCAGTCATTGGTCCATTGCTATTAGCTGGCAAATTTTGACTACTTAAGAATAGCTCCACCACCATTCTCTCTCTCCCTCATTCTCACTCTTGTGCATGCTCTCTTATTCTCTCTCAGTTTTTCTCTCTCTTTATCTCTCTCTCGTCCTCTTCCTCCTCCTCCTCCCCCTCCTCCTCCTCCTTCCCCCTCCTCCCCCTCCTCCTCCCTCTCCCCCTCCTCCTCCTCCTTCTTCTTCTTCTTCTTTTCTCTCTCTCTCTCTCTTTCTTTCTTTCTCTCTCTCTCTCTCTCTTTCATTTTCTCTCACTGTCTCTCATGCTGTGAGCAGACACTCTGCTGTCCACTTAGGAAAATCTGTGTTTTCCCATGTCTGAGTGGTTTCTGGGTGTTTTCAATAGTAATTTTACAACAAAAGTAATCATTTTAATACAACTTTAAATGAGTAGAAGTTGTGGTCATTTTAACATGTAACTTTTAAACAGATCAGGCTCTTATCTTCTCTTTTTTTAAAAAAAAATCTTTAAATTTTATATCCCAGTGTAAAAGATACTGTTACCAAAAACTTTAGTTTTAGTTATAATGTTTTAAGTATGTTACCTATGGAATTTATGGAGTGTGGAGAACATCAGCTTGATAAAATGTTCCTTTAAACCTTTTAGTTTAAGGACTTGTATACCTGGATGATATGAACACATTTAATATATAAAGAAGAGTAATAGCATCATAATTATGTTTTTTATTAACCAAGTTTAACTTGTAAAGAAAAATTTAGATTCTATAATGTAGTACAATACTCTAATAGTTGTTGTTTAATCATAATTGTACAAACTCTAATTTTATTAAGACTCATTGCTCTGAAGAATAAAACTTAATAGACTCAGTGTTAAGCATACATTAATGTTTTAAGAAATTCTTGTCAGTTTAACATATGGAATAAACTTTGGATTATATCAGTACATTAGTATTTGACCTTAGGTAGAAACCCTAAATAGTCTTAATTGACTGTCTTACATATACCTAACCAACTTAGTTTCACACAAACTTGTGGGAATTTACTCTTTGTTTACACACAGACTTTTTTAGTACTTACTAAGACCCTCATGTATTTCATCACAGAAAGAGTTTTTGACCCAGAAACACTTTTCCTTCCATGAAATGTATTCCCATACCTGGAACCTTCTAATTTTTTATCTGTTGGCCCCTCTTTTTGTGCATATTTTGAAACAACCCTTGTAAATTCTGAATTTAGATAAATTAATTCATTTTAATAAGATGAGATACTTTATGTTTATTTACAGTACTCTAATTGAAACACAGTTGAAACTTTTGGACACTTTTCATAGAATTATACTTGTTGAGACTTTCAGTAACCTTGTTTTCAGTTAAAGACACAAAGTAATTTAAACCCTTTTTTTAATACCAATTTATGAAAACACCAATAAGTTTTAAGTATGTTACCTATGGAATTTATGGAGTTAAGAGTACTTGATGTTATATTTAACAGTTAGCATTTTAATTTTTTAAAATAATCACATATCTCTAACAAACACATCTATGATCAATCCCATCGATGTCAAATCTATTTATTTTTTTTAAAAAACAAGATATCAAACAAGTGTATTGCACAGTATTATCCATCTCTTTCCTGTTGATGAAAAATGTATATACAATGGATATTAGACATTTTTAGATATTAATATTTTATTGGTTGTGTGACTGCTTAGAGGAACTTGTGAGTTAGTAACTTTAAAGGCATTTTTACTCTTATATATTTACCCAATATAAATTAAACCTTTAAACATCACATGAATTTAAATATTTGGATTCATTTCTTAAGTTTTAATTAATGAGCTCATATGTCAATTTTGGTACCAAAATATTGTAGAAAGGACAATACACCAGGGCACATATACCTAAAGCAAACAGACATAAAAATGCCTTGCAGCTTATTTTTAAAAACCCATTAGATTGAGATAACCCTGTACTTTGGCCTCTGAATGAAACAGAGCATTAGAAAGACTTCATAGTTGGATAGAATATATCTGATAAGGAAATTAACCTAGATACACCAGATCAAGTTGATGAACTTAAAAAATAGAATGTTAAAAGTCTTTTTGCCTCCATCTTAATGTGGTCCCACTCATCAGAGATGAAAAGAATTAAGAGAATATAGACAAAATTTATGCCTTTGTGGCCTGTGTTCAATCTCTGTATACTTTCTTTTCTGGAAATGTAAGAGTAAAAAGAAGAGAAGAAAACCGTCATGTACTTGTAAGAGATGTAATATGACCAAATGTATCACCAGATATAATAGAGGGAAAGAGGTACTCGATCTTTATCAACCCTCCCTTTGTTTTACTCCCAGCTAACATTTCAGACCCATGATAAGCTGATGCTAGAGCTCAAGTCTTGCTAGAGTTCAGATGCATGCCCAAACTAAGCAGACCCAGGGCATTTTTGGTCTAATTGTATCCAGAGTAGTTGCTTAATATCTTTTTTTGACTTCTACAGTGATAGATTCTGAAACTTTTTCTAAAAATATTCAAAGTGCTCATTTCTTAACCATTTGGCTCAAAATACTTCCAAAGCACTACACCATCAGGTAAATATTGATGAAAATATTGAGGCTAAATTAAATTCTTTAGAAGGTTACTGTCTTAAATATTAGAAAGAACTTGGCACTGTCAAACATAAGCAAAGACTTAGGTGCCATGCCAGCTATAAACATGTCTGTGTTACTATAGTCCAAATGTATTGCCTCCCAGTGTGACTGGGAGATGGTAAAAATTCATCCAGTGGGCATTTGGCACAGTAATATAATAGTCTGGACCTTATGGAGTTACATTATGACATCCAGGACATCAGGAAAGCAGAATCAATCTCATGGATATTGTATCACTTGCCGAATATATACTTCATGATTTAAATGGCTTTAATCCTGAAAATATGTTGAAACATTCCACATGCTATATTTTTGAAATAACAGCTGTGCTACTAATTCTCTTTGGGTTTTAATTATAGGTTTCCATACATTCAAAGAAAATTTGAGAATCCAAGTATCAACACATCACTTGTCCTTTAATAAAAAAGGGGAGATGTTCATAGTGGCAAATAAATCATTGATTTGAACTCTAGCCTTGGAAAGTCAGACGTCATTTTTGGGAAGTTTTTGGTGGGATGGCACTGAAAGAAATGCCCATTTGCAGGTGACCACTGTTAATGAGACAGATTCCTGCGGCATGGAACTTAAGGATTAAATAGTTTGAATTCAAATGCCTGCTGCCCTGGGGTGGAAGAAATATGGGCATACTCAATATCCTTGAAATGCCAGCTGTCTGGAGCTAGGGCAAGATATGGTGCAAGTAGACAAGCCCCAATTAACCTGCTCCTGCTTGACCTTGCTTTTGTTTTGCTTGAAGTTTTCTCACAATAAATTCTTTTGATGTTTTTGCCCATAAAATGAAGCACATGGACTCTCATCTTTTATGTATCAGACCTGCACCAGGGCTTTTTCCACCACCAGGTCCCACATTTTTTACCTACATTTGTCTTTGTGTTTATTTTTTATTATTTCTTATAATTTCAAAATTTTCTAATCTGACTCAATACCTGCATCAGATAATGGTTTAATCAATGTGCAGGTCATGGGGAGACAGGTGTGAAGTATGTGGTAGAGATTCTGTTTATACAGGAATGTAGACATGACAAGGGATCTCAACAGTCAGAAACTAATCTGAAGGTTCCAAAAAGTATTGTCTTGTACCAGGATAGCAGGACACCAGAAGAAAAGGGTTAAAAAAAAGATTTGAATCTTTAAAGTCCAGTGCTGACTCTCCCAGTGCTGTTTCTCAAACTGGCCCCAGGCAACCACAGATCATCTCACTGTGGGCCAAGGACTCTAGCTCTATTCTGTGGAAAAAAATCCCAATAAAGCTGTATGGGATGGGAAAATGACCAAAGAGAACCTGGTCTCTGTCCTGCCTCAGAGCCCCTTTGGACCATGGGTAGGGAGGCTGCTGGCCACAAAGGATGTGGCAGCATGTTCTAGCACAGTTAATTTATGACCTGGGGCAGCAATAGTCTCCCTTTTATGATCTGAGGTCACCCCATTTGACCAGGGGATATCCATCCCTGGGACAAAGCAATTCTTGCTATGAGAGAATTCTATCAAACTGAGTGCATGGGGAGTTTACAGAATAAACAACTGGACCCAGAAGAGAAAAAGGCAGAAACTAAAGGCAATCCATGTTCCTAGGTATTCTGCAAAGGATCCCTTCAAGGAAACCAAAAGAAAAAGATGCCTAGTATAAGAAAAAGGCCCAAAAGAGGCTACTCAATTCAAGTAACAGTGGAGAACTCACTTAAAGTGAATGGCATTGTGATAATGATAAGAGAGATAGGTCAGGCTCAATGCCTTGTACTCCAACCTTGTATGCAACCTAAGAGGAAAAAAGATTAAGTCACAGTTTTTGGAGGTGCCAGATTGTCCAATCTCCCTCTGATAAAATTTGTTGTGTAGAACACATGCACAGATAACATTCATAAGAATTGCTTCAGAATACAATTTAAGAAAGGGCTAGAAACTAAAAAAGATAAAAGAAAGTAATAGGTATGGAAATATTTTATAGAATGTAAAAAGGAAGGAAAATGAGAAGTAATGTTTCTGGATGAGAAAGTATTTGGTCTGGGTAAAGTAATATCTTGTGAGAAAGTCCAAGATGAAAGAGAGGAGAAAACTAATGATGTAAATGATTGTGAATATCTAAATCACAGAAGTTTTGAAGAAGGTAAATCTCAAAAGTTTGTGTTTGTGATTAAATTGGTTATAACTAGCACAAAGGTTTTTCACTTTAATGTACTGATATGAAATGAAATCTGAAACATCCACCTGCTCTTATCTATCAAGATAATTTTCCTTGATCTGTTAGGATTTATTACTTGCAGAATCTAAGTCTTAAAGCAATTAATGTTTTACCTGTTTTAAAGTCTTTTAAATGGTTACTTTGTAACTGGTCAGATAAATGACTATTATTTCAGGTTATAACACTATAGTTGACACCCTAATACATGTGACTAGATATAAGAACACATCTGAGAAATCTATCTAGCTGAATCTTGTCTAAGTTTTATGTAAAAAATAATAAAATGAAGGTTTATCTATGTTTACTGGCAAGATAACAAAAGTCTTTCTCTTATACATTGAATCTGCAGTAGAAGGGGCCACACTGTCCCATTCGAAGACCCGTCTCATATCTGCTCACTTTGACTAATTCTATTTCGGATCACTAACATTGTTCCTAAATGTATAAGAGATTTGAGGAGAAATCCTTTGATTTTTGCTGTACTGATAATCCATGAAGGCTCTGTGATTATTGTTACCATACACTATGGGTTCTAATTTTACAACCAAAGTTAACTTTGCTAAATGAAAGCTTAGAGGGAGCACTGTACCAAGTTGGAGTCTTCCAACCAAAACTATCTGTAGCCGTTGTCTCAAATTTGTACAGAAATACCAAATTTGGTGGACATTTGTTCATGTCTTTGATTTTTATAGGTGGATAAAGTACCTGTTGTAAATAAGTATATATATCCAACTTTGTGTTGCTTTTCACACTAGAATATGAATTTAATGTATTTGGAAGGTAATGAGGAGAGTTTGATCTGTTTAAGGTGACATTACTTAATATGGAAGCATTTTGTCACTTCTTCCACAAAATGAAAGTTAAAAGTTCTCTTAGCCTTTTTATGATTCATGTTTCAGATGTAATGTTTGTTGTGTTATTTGTCAAGAACTCACTTTTCTAGGATGAGGTTCTGCCTCTTGCCTTCCTCCATGTTAGAATGGCTCTAAAATAGGCTACACTTCAACTCACATAAGGTTGTGTCCAAAAGATTGTTTTTTGTTGAAAGCTTACTGTGATCTCAAAATACGGGTTATAATATGGAACTAAGTAAAGGTTCAAGAGTATATAAATAATTTTTCTTGGTTCATAGCAACTATGCAAATTGAATTTTTCTTGGTTAATTTTATTTTCCTTATTTCCTTTGAAATTTTTAACTATTGCCTGTTGGTGTTTTGCAGTGCTTTGTGTGTCCTGCTTCTAATAAACAACTTGAGTTAATTTGAGATAATGTCATCACCTATAGGACAGATAGTATATAATGCTGACTTCCAGTACTACTACTAACCCCAATTAAATGAAAGGGGTAACTGTAAATTTGTACTTATTGAAATTAGAACCTGTTACTCCCACTTAAGATTGGTATAACTGGCTTGACAGATGATTAAAACCAAAAATGTGGAGACCAAAGTCATGTAAGTCAAAGGGCCAAGGAAAAACAGCCAACATATTGACCTTTGAATCTGAGGTCAGCTACCCAGAGAAAGATGGGACCCTTTCTGTGCCCAGAAATGCTGATGGGTCACCCAATCTGCTGATTAGGTATATGGAGAGGACCCTAGAAAATAGGATCTGAGTGCACTTTCTGCAAAGAGAAGGGCCATTGAAAAGGGAAATGTCACTGATGCTTCAAAAAAAAATTCATGAATATTCAGCACAACCCTGACCCAACATGAGAGATGGCACCACTGATAGAGAAAAATTAAATGAGTCAATACACTCTGCACATATCCCCAAGTAGGATCTCTGAGTAATCCCAACTGACTCTTACTAAACAGAAAATAGGAACACATTTGGTTTTGATCAAATTAGTCTTAAACCACATGGCAGGAGAGTGTTGCCTAAGTACAGTCCTATATGAACATTTAAAAGGATAAATAATTTTTTAATGTAACATAAGATGTACACTTGTGCAACCTTACTAAAAGTAGGTAAATCTGGAAGCTATGAAGGAAAGTTCTTGTGTGGAAGTGCCTAATAGTAATGATGACAAAGGTCTCTAGAGTCACAAACTTTGTCCTGAATAATTTGAGCCTTATCTGATAGACCTACAAATTGAACAACCTTCCTGCCTTGATAAACTTGGTCTGTTTTTTTCTGACATAAATATGTTATAGTCTTCATGGTTTTAAGGCACTGGCTAAAATTCTTAATGCTTTTGCACCAATTGTTTGCAAAAAAATTAACACCTCTCTACCTCTCTGTAATTATTGTCTAGCATTATCCCTGCCCTATGTATGCATAGTCCAGGTCAGCCTGCCAGCTGCTACTGTAGAGACCACTGACTGCTCTAAAGCTGAATATCCTTAACTGTCAGCTCCACCTGATAGAGAACAAAGACTTTGGGTTACTTCTCCCAACTTCAATCTTGGAGACAGCTTGGAGATGCCTTCACCCCCATTTTTTCGCTAGAAATGGAATGCAGAAATTGGTTAAATGTAGCTGTGGTTCACCTTATGCTTTGAATATAAGACTTGCTGCTCTGCTACTGCAACTTAGTTTTTAAATGGACAGGGTTTCTTTTCCTCTCTCCTTCCTCCTTCTTATCTCTCCCTCCCTAATCTCAGGAGAACAGGATTTTCTTTCCTTCTCCATTTTTGGCAGATTTATCTGTCCTTGTTTACACACCACCATAGAAACAAAATAATCCAGAGTTGGGGATGGTGCCAGCATATCTCCAAAATGATGGTCTCCAAACTTAACAAGTGAATTACAACTGAAACAGAGAACCACTCAAATTTAGTCTTTGAATCACCTCTTTAAAAGCCCCCTCTTCCTGCTGATGGCCAGAATCACAGCCTCTGGGACAGGATTTCCTGGTGTTTCTTCTTTGCTTGCAAAGCAATAAATTTTTTATTTTCCTTTTTCTCAGTACCATGTTCTTGTTTTTGGATTTGCATTGGGGGAAAAAACATTAAGCTTTTGGTAATAGCAAGAGTGGGTGTCTTTGTCTTCTTCCTGAGCTTAGAAAACAAATTCAATGTTCTGCTATTGAAAAGGATGTTAGCTGTGGAACTGTCATAAATGACTATTACTGTGTTGGGATTCAATCCTTCTATACCCAATTTTTTGAGAGTAGTTAATGATAAAAAAAGATGCAAAATGTTGTAGGAGGTCCCTTTTGTACCTGTTAAGATGATAAAGATTTTATATTCTTCCATTAACAAGGTGTATCAAAATATCTAATTTGTGTGTGTGGCACTGTTTTTGCATTCTAGGAATAAACCCTACTTTATCATGGTGAATGGTACACATAATGTGCTGTTGAATGTGGTGTGTGTAAGCTTGGGCGGGCTCAACGGCAGGACCAAATGTAAACTCGGCGGGTCTCGGCGGGAACAGTTAGCAGCCAAATAAAATGGGACAGAAAGTGGCTGAAGCAAGCTTTATTGGAATTTGGCTCTCAGGCAAAATTCCCAGACCCCCAGAGTATAGGGACCAGGAGAAAATTGCACGTGGCCCTGGCTGCCCAGGGTTTTTATAGACTAGGATGGGAGGGGATCTTGTTGAGTGACAGATGGGTGTGAAGGGTCAGTGGAACTTTCCATCCACCTTGCTGCGAACTTTCTGGTTACCTTTGGTGGGCTGGTCTTTGTTCTAGCTGCTCAGCTTTGTCCCCTACAGTTGCCTAATATCCGACCTAACATCCCGACCTTTTTGGTGATATAGGGCACCAGAGTCTGTCTGGCTACTTCCTGCATGTTAGGGGGCATCATGGGAGAAGAACAGGTTCAGGTTCTAGGTCGGTGGGGAGGTGACTATAAGGTGTAGGAGCATCTGGTTGTAGGTCACCCTGGCAACCTCACTTATGTGGTTCCAGGCAAACCTGAGAAGACAGGGAGCAATCGTTAGCAGAAATTCTATCACAATATGGGAAGTAAGGGTAGGGGTCAGCCAGGTGAACAAGAGTGGAGTTCATAGCCATCCTGGCCAGGAGTCATTTGATTCTTCTTGCTTCAGCCTTTTATTTAAACGTCCTAAGAGTTTCAATGTTGCTTTCATTAGACTGGTTTCATTGATGCAGCAACAACATTCTCTTAGGAAGAGGCGTGTTCCCCCTTGTCTGCCGTCGATCTAGTGCTCCACGGTTTTTGCAAGGAACTTGAGCAATAAATGTTATTCACCTTTGCAGGATTTCAGGGGGGCAGCAGATGCCTCTACTGCCTTCTGTATTTGCTGTTCTAGCTTTTGGTTGGCAGTGACTGCATAACTAAGTTCTCTTGTTGGTATAACCTTGTTTAGTAGAGATCTCTATATTCCTGTGACTTAGGGCTAGATATTATACTAGCAAGCATAGATTAAACCTACCTATGTAGTTTAGAGGATCTGTAGGCCTTAAACTGACTAAAAACTCCTGATTCCTGGCAGTTTCTCTTGATAGTTAGCAGGTACATCTGCCTAAGAATTTCTCTCTTGTAGTTTTCAGCCTTTATTTATTTAGGGAGGTTAACACAAGTGTATGTCTTAGGTTGCATTTAACTATTTTTTTTTCTCTTATATGCCAAAGAATGGCTATATTTAGGTTTTAACTATTTTGGTTAGGGTCTAAGATTAAGCTGGTCAAGGTTGGCCTGTTACTGGACTTTTCTTGGCCTCCATATTTAATCTCAATTTTAAATCTGATCTTAACCATCCAGAACCAGCAGTTAGTCTCACCAGTCATAAAGTATGAGTGCTGGGCTTCTGACTTCCATGTCTAGACCTTTACAGTTATTTATCCCCTTTTATCGAATTGGGGTTTACATTATCTGTCCTATTGGTGATGGCCTACTATTTCAAGTTAATTTACAGTGTTTGCTCTTGAAGCAATACTTCTGCAAGAATTAATCAGGCAACAGAGTTTACAAGGAAAATACAAAATGGAATCATCAACAGTAAAACATTCAGTTTGTGCAATAAGTATCCTGAATTCTGGCTGAGTTATTCATTATATTCCTGTTTGAGATCACAGTAATCTTTACAGCAAACATCAAACTTTTGAGCACAACTTTAAATGAATTAAAGTCTGGCTTATTTTGGAGCCATTCTAACATGCAGCCAGGTGAGACAGAGCCTTATTTCAGATAAGGCGGGGCTTTTCAGAAAACACAGATTTTGAAGATTAAGCAGAGATCAGAAGGAACTCTGTTCTCTGTTCTCTGATGGAAATGCAGTTCTAAAGAGTTACATTAGCAATCTTTATATGTCTTATTATCAGGTTAAATTATGTAAGCATTATTCTTTTTTTCAGGAAAGTTACAGAGACTAGGACATCTATGCAACTTTTCACAGTGCAAAGTGCAAAGTTAGCAGCTCTGTGTTGCTTTCATGGAAGTCCACTGTCCAAAGTTACTGTAAGGCAGGCAGGAACCAGAGAAGGAACGGAGAAAACACTGGTTATCTGTCAAAGGAATTCCTTCCTGCCTGAGAGCTGTGTGCCTGAGATCAATGTCAGAGCTGATAGGATTCCTGCACAGAGCCTTCCCAGCGAGGGTACTGGCATAGCAGCCAGGCATCTTGTGCCCCTGCACAGGAACATTCCCAGGTACCAGGCCACAGCCTGTCTCATGTACATATAACCAACTTAGTTATATGCAAACTTGTTGAAATTTGCCCTTCACTTACACAGACTTTCTTAGCATTTACTTTGACCCTCATATGTTCCATCACACAAGAACTTTCTGCCTTAGAAATATTCTTTTACTTTTTACTGAACACATTCCCATACTTAGAACCTTGTTTTTCTTTCCTATCTGGTGAGCACTTTGTGGTGAAAAATTCACACTCCTTCCATAGCTAAATGTGAGTGAGCAATCAGAAGACATATTTGGAATCTGTGTAGATGTTGACTTGTTTACCTTTGGATAAAATTAGAGCCCTGATCAGAGTAAAAAGTTCAGCCTTTTGGGAAGTGGTCCCTTCTGGAAGGCAATTGGCTTCCAGAACTGAGGCAGTGGTGACATCTGCATAAAGCAGCTCTACAGCGTCCATCAGGACCCAGCACAGAACTGCCATCTATAAAAATGGTTAAGTTAGGAGAGGGGATGGGTAATCAAAGAGGTCTTCACAGGTGAATGTAGTCTTTAGCACCTGTGGGAGTGGAAGGGATTTATGGTTTAAGAGGTCCTGCAGTTGATGGGTGGAAAACACAGTTACTGGTTGAAGTAGGGTGAGTTTTAGAGCTTCCTTAGTTGATTCAGCTGCTGTCTTCAGAGCGACATGTTAGTCACCCACGAACCATGGAATCAAGCTGCCTGGAGAGATGCCACCGGTTTGTGAGAAGGTTCAGTTGGTTGCGTGAGGAGGCCAGTGGCGACACCCTGCTTTTCATTCGTGAAGAGGTGGAAAGGACGGTTAGGGTTGGGGAGAGAGAGCAGGAGGAGAAGCATCCCTGAGCTTATAAAAGAGTTAGCTATCATCTTGGGGGAGGTAAGGGGCCTATGTGGAATCTCCCTTGCTGCCTGATATAGGGGTTTGTCAAGGAGTGCAAAATTAGGGACCCAGTGTCTGAAAAAGCCAGTTAAAGCCAGGAAGGAGAGAATGTAATCTGCTGTTTCTGGCAGCTGTAAGTCATGCAGGGCTTGGATTGTCTGTTGTGAGACTCTTAGAGGTAGTGAGGAGTATGTCCAAGTATGTGACAGGGGTGGTGAGCTGGGTTTTGGTTGAGAGACTCGATAGCCTCAAGATCCCAGGTAGTTAAGGAACTGGGCAGTGTGTCGGGAGGCCTTGAGGGATGGGCTGCATAGGAAGAGGTCATCCACTATTGTAGGAGTGTGCTACTTTCCAAATCACAAGTAGTCAAATCCTGAGCTAAGACTTGCCCAAAAAGGTGAGGACTGTCCCAGAAGCTTTGGGGTAAAACTGACCATGTCTGTTGAGACCTAAAGGATGTAGGATCCTCCCATGTGAAGGCAAGGAGGTAATAGGAGTCAGAGTGAAGGGGAACTATAAAGAATTCGTCTTTGAGATCCAGGACTGTGAAGTGGGTGGTAGAAGGGGGGATGTGAGAAGGAAGGTGTAAGGGTTAGGAACCACTGGGTGAATGGGAATAACTGCCTCATTTAGTTAGACGGAGGTCCTGGACCATAGGTTCCTGAGGGTTTACATACTGGCAGTATGGGGTGTTACAGGGAAGTCAGTAGGGATAAGGAGTCCCTGAGTAAGCAACTGGTCTACAATGGGTTTAAGTCCTTCCCTGTGAGTATGGGAAATTGGAAACTGGGGACATGAAGGAAACTTAGCTTGAGGTCTCAGTTGGATAAGGACTGGCTTGTGGTGGGAGGCTATGACTGGCTTGGAAGTGTTCCAGACTTGGGGTCAACCAGGTCTGGGGCAACAGCAGGGTAGGTGGTGTGGGGGTACTAGAGAATGTATGAAACAGAGGTAAAAGAAGGTGAGCACTAGCAGTGTGCCTGGGAAGAAGCTGTAGGGTGGATCCTAGGGTTTGGAGAACATCTCTTCCTAGGAGGGGACTGGACAGGAGGGAATAACTAGGAGCGAGTGTGTAAAAGGATGTCCCTCTAGGGCACAGGCTAATTTAGCTATTCTGCTTGGGAAGGAGGCTTTTCCATCAATTCCCATAACCAAAACCTGGGAAGGATATAAAGGCTTAGAGTGGGCAGGCAAGACAGAATAGGTGGCCACCGTGTCCACAAGGAAAATTATGGACTTACCGATTACCTGGAGCTTTTACCCTGGGCCTGGCTAGTTAGGGGTCCTCAGTCTGGGCTCCTTCAGTCTTTTGCAATCCCAAAATCTCATGGGAAGGGACTGCCTGGCTGGCCACACCTCTGCGTAGAGACCTGGGGAGGGACCCATAGGGCAGTCACTCTTCCAGTGTCCTGCTTGTTTGCAGGTGGGACATGGCCTGGTGGGGGGCTGTGGGTTTGGACATTGATGAGCCCAGTGACCTTCGCATCTGCACTTGAAGCAGGCCCCTGGCGGAGGGGGTTGCTGGCTCCCCTTTGAAACTCTCACTGGAGTCGCAGGCTGCAGGGCAGCTACCAAGGCTTGGGATTGGAGTGTCACCTTTTTCTGTAAATAAACTTGCCTGGCCAATTTGGCTGAGTTTTTGGGCATTACAGACTTTAAAGGCCATTTTTCACCAGATCTTGATAGGGGGTTTGAGGGCCCTCCTCAGCTCACTTGAGATTTTTTTCTTATGTTAGGGGCTGATTGAAAAATGAAGTAGGTTGCTAGCACTGTAGCGTCAGAGGGAGATTTAGGGTCCAGTTTAGTATATCTAGTAAGGGCCTCTGTAAGGCAGTTAAGAAACAGAGCTGGATTCTCATCTGGTTTCTGGGTAATTTCCCTCAGTTTATCAAAGTTTACCACCTTATTGGAGACTGATTGCATGCCTGCTATGAGGTATTGGACCATGCAAGCACAGTGACATGGCCCTGCTGGCCTTCCTGGTAGTTCCAGTTTGGTTTAGTTATTGCAACCTGCTCCTATGGACAAAGTTATGTCTGTTAAATAGGCTTGATCAGCGTGGTCCTGTGCTGCCTGTTGGATACTGGGAGTGGAAGAAAGGATATTAAGACTATAAGTTTGGGAAAGATACTTAAATTCCTTAATATAAGTAGAGGAATCAGCAGAGAAAGACCCTAAACAAGTATGGAACTTAGATTTGCATAACCCTTTTGCACTAGCTATTTCCCGAGAGGATAAAGAAGCTCTGGGTTAGGCAGTGGGAGAGTCTGATAAAGTTGTCTGTTAGTGCTGATGGAGAGGAAGGACAGACTAGGCAGAGACACGTTCTGAAGGAGGAGGTGGGAGGGAAGTGGGAGGGTCCAGGAGGAAGGGGGGAGAAGTTGCATCCGTGGGAGGAGGGGGGTTTCGGCTGGAGGAGGAGGAGGAGGCAGAGTCCTGGCCAGAGTATGGAGGTGGGCGGGGTTTGGGACCGCTCAGGGGAGGAGAATGTGGGTGGTGGAGCGGTAGAAGGAGGAGCGGGGCAGCGCCAAATTCCAAAAAGAAAGCTTGCGAATGGTTGCGAGGCCTTTTGGTGGCCATCTTGAGATCTAAAACGTACTGAGGCTTGAATAAAAACTAACTGCTTACGGCTTACGTTTTTGGAAAGTCCCAGTTTAGTAAAATTATGGTGGATATACCCCAAAGGAGTTTTGGGGTCTAGTGAGCTCCTGGTATTTCCCATTAGCTGTCCAATTTCACCCAGATAGGTATGCCAGAATCAGAAAAGGGTCCCAGTTCTGACTCCTGCACACTGGAGAATGGTGGGCGGCCAAAAATCAAACGTCTCTTTGACTTTCAGGGGCCCAAAAATGGAAAAATGGGGGCTGACTAGGTTGGAACGTCTTCACAACAACCAGAGCCCAAACGGAGCAGAGGTGAGGCCTGTGGGGTGCCCACGGACAGAACTCCTGTGGAACGGAGGGTGTAGATTGGAACGGCGTATGGGGAAAAACCCAGGGAACTTAAAGCACTTTGACGCAGGATGGACCAAACGGAGTAGAGCTCAGCGGGAATTGGAATCTCTGGTTCTTCTGAGCAGGGGGTGGGTCTCAACCCCTAGTAGGGGAGCCGAAAAACCCCCTCCCGGGTTTCGGCACCAAATGTAAGCTCGGACGGGCTCAGGCAGGCTCGGTGGGCTCAATGGTGGGACCAAATGTAAACTCAGCAGCTTGGTGGGCAAGTTAGCAGTCAAATAAAATGGGACAGAAAATGGCCGAAGCAAGCTTTATTGGAATTTGGCTCTCAGGCAAAATTCCCAGACCCCCGGGTATAGGGACCCAGAGAAAATGCACATGGCCCTGGCTGCCAGGGTTTTTATAGACTAGGATGGGAGGGGGTGTTCTTGAGTAACAGAAGGGTCAGTGGAACTTTCCATCCACCTTGCTGTGAACTTTCTGGTCACCTTTGGTGGGCTGGTCTTTGTTCTAGCTGCTCAGCTTTGCCCCTACAGTCACCTAATATCCGACCTAACAGTGTGCTAGCAATTTGTTTGGGATTTTTGCATCTGTTTATCAGAGGCATTGACATGAACTTTTCTTGTGTTCTTTCCTGGCATTGGTATCAGGGTAATGTTGGCCAGGTAAGGCAAGTTTAGTAGGATTCCCTCCTCTCCAATTTTTGAGAAAGTTTGAGAGGATTGGTATTAGTTGTTATTAAATGTTGGTAGGATTTAGTGGTGATGACATCTGGGTCTTGATTTTTATATGGGAAGCTGAAAATACTGATCAGCCTTCCTTCTCATTATTGGTTTGTACAAATTTTCTAGTTCTTTATGAGTTAGTTTTGGTATGTTGCATGTGCCTAGAAACTGATGCACTTCCTCTAGTTACCTCTCAGATTACTTGCAATTGTTCATAATAATCTTTACCATTTCAGTGATATCAGTGGTAATGTCTCTTCTTCCATTTCTTATTATTTTGTGTGTCTTCTCTCTTTATTCCTAGTTGAGCTAAATGCTAGTCAATTATTTATCTTGTCAAAAATCTACCTCTTAGTTTTGTTAATTTTTCAATTGTTTTTACAGTCTATTGCTTATTTCTGCTTTGTCTTCATTGTTTATTTCCTTCTCCTCCAATATGGTGTGATTTTGTTAATTAGGAGTTCAGGGACACCAAAATGCCAGACACAATTGTGGCTATGCTTTACCCTGGGCACTTTCTGTGTAATGATGCAGGACAAGTTTGCCCAGGAGCTATAGTAATGCTCTGCCTGAGAAACTTCTGTGCAAAGGCTTGGAACTGTGTGTCTTGACCTTGAGCAGAGGTGCCAGATGCCAGGGATAGAGAATTCTGAGAATAACAGCATAAACACAATATCCTGAAAGCACTGCTACCTTCAAGTCTGCCTGCTTTGTAGAAACTTTCCCACAATTAACTATTTGATGATAAAATCTATATATTAAACCTACTGTACTTTAATAGTTCACAGACATTTACACATATTCATATTGTATTTTTCTCATTTCTATAATTTTTGAAACCACTTATTTTTAAGGATCAGTTTTTTGAGGAGTAGGAAGTTTGATTAGTATATTTCATGATTATTTTGTATTCCTTTATTTTAATTTTATACTTATATTTTTAATTTTTATTACACCATATATATTTTTCTCTCACTTTTGTTTTCCTTATTCACTTTCTCTTTTCTTCTCTATTGTCTGTTTTCTCTTCCTTTCTTATTTACTTCTATCTTCTCTCCTCTTCCATCAAAATCCTCACATTCTATATCACTTCTGATCTCTCCCTTTCCACCATTTGAAGTTGTAATCCCTTTGCACACTTAATGTTTTTATTATATGCAATAACTGATTGTATCATTTGTTAATTATGTCAATTAACATTGTAGATACCATAACAGGAACTGTTTGGTTTAATACTGTATGCTGTTTGAATTGGTTGTTGTTTTACTTGTCCCCCATTAATAGTGAGGTATGGAAAATTTTCAAGGACACTGTAAGTCCACAGAGTAAGAACCCTACTGCTCAGACCCATACAGATAGATTGGTAGACACAATAAAACATGAAACAAGGAAACAAATGACCCGAACAAACCAAGATACTCCAATAATGGAATTCATTGATGGCACAGTAGAAGAAATGTCAGAGAAGAAGTTTAAAATATACATAGTTAAACTGTTCCAAGAGTAAAAGAATGATGAAAGGAATGAAATCAGAGAGAAAATACCATAAGTGAAACAACAGATAGAGATTCTGTAAAAAGCATGGAGAAATCCTCAAAATGAAGGAATCAACAAACCACATTAAAAATTCAAAGGAGAGCAGCACAGACTAGATCACTTGGAACACTGAGTTTCAGACAAAGAAGACAAAATATATAATGTCAAATATAGAGTTGACTGTGGGGAAAAGAAGTTAAGAGACCATGAAAAGAACTTCCAAGAAATATGGGAAAACTTGAAAAGATCAAATTTAAGATTCCTTGTGATAAAGAAGGCTTGGAGGTGCAAACCAAAGAATTGACAATCTTTTCAATGAACTAATATCAGAAAATTCCCCAAATTTAAAGAATAAAATGGAAGACAAAATACAGGAGGCATACAGGACCCCAAATGTACAAATTACATCAGAACTACACCAAGGCACATTATGGTGAAAATGTTTGACATACAGAAGACAGAAATTTATTGACTGCCTGAGACATAAGTGGTCACATTTAGAGAGAACCAATGCAGATCACAGCTGATATCAGACCCTCCTCAATGCTAGGAGGTCTTTCAATAATATACAAGTTCTGAATAAAAATGAATGACAGCCAAGAATACTATGCCAAACAAAATTAAGCTTCAGAATTGACAAAGAAATAAGAGCATTTCATGATCAACAAAAGTTAAAAGAATCCACAACTAGAAAGACTGCATTTCAAAACATATTCAGTAAGATATTCCATGAAGATGAAATGGAAGACAAAAGTGTAAAACAGCAAAGAGATGGAGTACACTAGAAAAATTCAAAAAGAACTAATTCAGAATAAAATTAGAAATAAATCAAAATGATAGGTAATGAAAATAATTTCTCAATAATATCATTGATTGTAAATGGCTTAGATTCATCAATGAAAAGACATAGACTGTATTATAAAACAAGACCCAACAATGTGCTGTCTCCAAGAGACTGACCTCATAGGCAAGGACATCCAAAGACTGAATGAAAAAGGAAACAAAGACATCATTCATGGATTTTGTAATCAAGCAAGTTTTCTCTCTTCACATCTGATAAAGTGGATTCAATCCATAATCAGAAGGAACAAAGAAGTACATTCATACTGCTTAAGGTAATTATACATCAACAAGACATAACATCACAAATTTTATGCCCCAAACAATGGAGCATCTACACACATCAAACAAATGTTTCTCCATTTCAAGAATCAAAAAGACCACAACACAATAATATTGAGTGACTTTAACATGCCTCTCTCATCATGGATAGATCTTCCAAACAAAAACTAAATAAGTTATATGACCAAAAAATACAAAGAATATTAGACTTAACAGACATATGTAGAATACTTCATCCATCAATGACTGAATACACTTTCTTCCCAGCAGCACATGGATCCTGCTCTAAAAAGGACTATATCTTAGTCCATAAAGAAACTCTTAGCAAATATAAAAAATCCAAACAAACAAACAAACAAAAACCAGAGACAATATCTTGAATTCTAGCAGATCATGATGGAATGATATTAGAAATGAATGATCGAATAAAAATTAGAAACTAAAACTTGGAGACTAAATAGTATGCTATTGAATGAAATCAGAGACAAAATAAAATAGTTAGAAGTAAATAAAAAGTGATGCAATATATGAAAATCTATGGACACTCTGAAGGCAGGGATAAGCAGAAAACTCATTGCAATGAGCTCATTCATTAGAAGAAGAGAGGGTCAACAAATAAATGACATAATATTACATCTCAAAGCTCTTGAAAAAGAAGAACAAAGCAACACCAAAAGCAGGAGAAGACAGGAAATAATTAATATTCAGCACTAAAATCAATGTTACTGAAAAAAAAATTCAAAGAATCAATGAAAGAAAAGTTGGTTCTTTGAAAAAATTAAAAAATTGATAAATCCTTAGCAACATTAAAGAAGACAAAGAGAGAACTCAAATTACTAAAATTGGTGATGAAAAAGGAAATATCACAACAGACACTACTGAAATACAGATGATAACCAGAAACTATTTTGAAAATTTATACTGTAAAAAATAGAAAATCTTGAAGACATCAACAGATTTCTAGACACATATGACCTACCAAAATTGAATCAGGAGGACATGGAAAATTTAAACAGATAAATTTCAAGCAATGAAATTGAAGACACCACCAGAAGCCTACCAACAAAGGAAAGCCTAGGACCAAATGGATTCTCATTGAATTTTACAAGACCGTCAAAGAAGAACTTACCCCTCAAATTATGCCATGAAATAGAAAAGGAGGGAACCCTTCTGAACTCATTCAATGAAGCTAGTATTGCCATGATGCCAAAATTAGACAAAATATGAAGGAAAGAAAACTTCAGGCCAATATCCCTGATGAACATAGATGCAAAGATTCTCAATAAAACTTTGGGAAAACATGCACAAAAACATATTTAAAAGAGAGCACCAAGATCAACTAAGATTCATCCCAGGGATGCAAGGTTGGTTCAACATAGAGAAATCAATAAACATAATTAATCACATCAATAGATTAAAGACAAGAATTATATGATTGTCTCAATAGATGCAGAAAAGGTATTTGACAACACAAAGCACCCTTCATATCAAAACAATAGAAAAACTCTGGATAGTAGGAAAATACATCAACATTATAAAAG